>NC_044205.1:29152504-29229198 GCF_900880675.1 Sparus aurata
GTGTCTCAAAGACATTTTCATGGGTTCAAATGTCTGTTATACACACGTGTTAATGGAAGAGATGGAGTTACAAAGTGTGAGGAGCTATTTTAGAAGTCTTCAGAAGGTTTCACAGGTAAAGGTCTTATTTATTGTCCAGTACATAATGTTGAGCTCCTCAAGTCCTGGATGGACACAAACCTCTCCTGACTCATCAGTGCAGAAGATGGATGACTGGGTGGGAAAACACCTTTTTTCTTTGATGGGTAGTGCAAAGCCTTTGGACATGAGCCCAAAAGACGCACGACTACGACTACCAAGGTCATATACATGTATATTTACACCCAAGCAGCTCCTGAGAGCAGCAGCAGAACACCAGGAGGGAGGCTGAAGAAGCAGAAACACATACCCCCCTATCATCCAGAGATACACTACGGATCACCAGTCTGAGTACAGTGTAGAGAATGCAACCACAGAGCTCCAGTCTGAGTACAGTGTAGAGAATGCAACCACAGAGCTCCAGTCTGAAGAGTACTGAAGGTGTTCCAAGAAAACCAGGAGGATACATGACAAGGTCCACATGTCCAGACTGCTGTGACCACGACTTCACGAGGGAGTAGCTGTCTGATGTCACACAACAATGGCGTCATGTGAGGGATGTCATTATTCTACAGTCGTATGATCGCGTCCGGCGACTTGCAGCTCGAACGCTTTGAGATCGGAAGCTGGAAGTTTCAACAAGGAAATTCTGACTTCCAGTGCAGCATAAACTGCATAAATAAAAGCCCAACACAATTCTGTTTGCTTGGAGGGCTTTTATTGTGAAAGGAGGGATTGAGTTAGTATTGAACGCATGCTGCTCACCATGCAAGGTCAAACCAAACCAATGAACCACACAAAGAACCAAACTCACTGAGCTGCTGAACAAACAAAACCTAATGAGATCTTTTTTTTTCCACCAGTGAATAACCAACCATGCAAAACTAAACCAAACCATGTCAAACCAAACCATGCCAAAACAAGCTCATAAACCTTCCCTACCTGTCTCCTCTACGACAGGCTGCACTTCCCCCTTCGTCTGCGCGACCTCCTCCTCATTCACGCCTCCTAACCAAACCAAACCAAACCAGGCCAGATAAGAACCGAGCCAAACCAAACCAGGTCAACAGGTCACACTGTGATCCTACCTGTCTCCTGGACCACAGGCTCCATCTCCTCCTGTATCAGCGGCTCCGCCTCCTCCTCATACACCTCCTCTTCAGTGTACACCTCCTCCTCAGTGTACACCTCCTCTTCCTCCTCCGCGGCGTGCACCTCCTCTACAGGGACTGAGGAGGGTGAGGAGGAGGAGTAGGAGGAGCCATACTGGCGGTAGCGCTGCATCGACTGTCTCAGGTCTCAGCTGAGGCAACAAACAGGACTAAGCCAGACCAGAACCAGGCCGGACAGGGTCCAGTGCAGACAAACCGTCCAGACCAGACAGACACAGTGGGCTGAACACTAAACCACCATCAACATACATAAAATATCTAAGAATCTGAAGTGATGGGCCCTAACCCTAACTCTTTATGTTCAAGTAAAGAACGAGCAATTACAAATCTATCTCCTCAAACTCTTCAGAAAGATAAAGTACTTTCAGAAAGAGCAGTTTAAAAAGTACAAAAGAAATCAATGACGTGATGAAAGGAGGTAAAAACAATCCAAAAGAACAAATATTCCAAACTAGTGATCATCCAAACAGGAACCACATCAAAGGAAAGCAGCGCACGGAGAGAACGACTGAAAGTGACTGAGCGAGCCAAGAGAAAGAGAGAAAGAAAGAAAGAAAGAGCTCCTCCTCCTCTTCTTCTTCCTCCCAGCAGTGCAACAGTCTACTGGCCATCCAGAACCTGATCCCCACTATTATTAGAGCTGACAAACCCAGGGACACTGTGTGTGTGTGTGTGTGTGTGTGTGTGTGTGTGTGTGCGTGAGAGATACCAGAGAGGACAGAATACCCCACAGAATAACCTTGACACTTGTTTGTTCACACACACACACACACACACACACACACACACACACACACACACACACACAACACCACACACAACGTGGCACAGTGTCGACATGTCACTATAACCGGAGGGACAGTACATGAAGTTTAATGTCCCGCAGCAGACGAGGATCATGTTATAACTCACAGGTTTGATGTGTAACGCTGGTGAATCATTACCAGGTTCAGATCTGTTCACAATTATGTGCCTGACACTTTGTATTAACATCACTTTACTGTAGTTCAACACTTAAGTCATATAATGAAATCCGAAGTCTAAGACGATATAGTAGCTATATGTTACCCGGCCCAAGATAAAATAATTTAAACCAATATAATCACTATTTCAGTCCCAGCTGTCAGTACTTAACACTTTCAGTTTCACTGGTACTCAGTTTGAAGCGTCACTATAAGCAGCCATAAGATGAAGCTCTCAGTGACGACATGTTGGCTCTGCTGTAAAGTTCATTCCCGTCCTACCTGCTGGTGGCTCAGCAGAGGTGGTCAGTAATCTTCTCTAAGTTTACCATCGTGTGTTACTAGTGTAACTTATTTCTGGATGACTGGCACATCCATACTGTGATTAATATAGTTTGGAATAAAAGGCACTGAGAAGTTTGAGAAGATGCAGAAATAAAGTAATAAAGTGGTAAATAGAAAGGTAATGTAAACTATTGATCCTCTGGTACTGGTTATTGGATAAAGTCACACCAACAATGAGTCCTAAATATTAAATGAGTTTTCTGATGTTTTCCCTAACTGTCACAATATACCATTATTGACAATAACAGTGACATTAAAGAAATTCAATATTTACATCCTGTTATCAAAACACATGATCATATTGTGTAAATAATCCAGCACACATGTGAGGCCCTGTGGATGTTTTCCTCATCAGTTCACCCAGCTGCCTTTTCCTTATTCATTAAGTATAATTGTTTGTTTTGTATGCTTTTTTCACAGTTGTGGTTACAGACTCCCTCTCCAACTCTCTACACTCACATAATAATTATCTAGTGAAAATCTAATACACAGCTTTCAGATCAGCAATAGGTGGTTTTGAAGAGAAAATTCAAAAACACAATTTCAATACTCAATACAACCTCTGTGATATATATTTTTTCCATCGGTGAATAAACAAGCTGTTCTCAAGCTAGACAGGTGGCAGGGTCTGCCACATGTAAACAAAATAAAACAGTATAAAGCGTGTTGTTCTTTAAGGTCAGTTTTTTCATTCAGTCATGACAACAAAGAGTTTGATTATTTAGTTTGTTTTGGCAGAAATCAGTCAGATCTTTCTCTCCTCATTAATTTGTCTTCCCTAAACTACAGACTGCTCCTTTAATCAGGATATTATTCAAATATCACCACACAACTGTGATAACCACAGGAACGATGTCAATGACAACAAATGTGCAAAAGGTCATTGAACTCACCACTGCCTTAGACACAACAACAGAAACATGTTTTTTTCCTGCTGTACTAATTAATAATCAAGATGAAAATGTGTAATGATTGTAGAATAACCTGAGAGGTTTGTGTCTGGCTTATAAACGTACAGCTGGTTTGTCTGAGGCAGCTGTGACTCCATCCCTGGACCTCCATCAACCAGGATGCTGCCTGTTAAAAAGTTAATAGCTTGTTAGCTAATGATAGCAGGCTATCTCTGACGGTAGCCTGGTTAGCTTGATGTCAGTGGCAGGGAAGGCACCATGCTAGTGCAGGAAGCCACACAAAGCATCATGTGACTGAATCTCAGTTAAATTAGACTGAGTATGTCCTCTACATTCACGGAATTTTGACAGCTAGCAAAACATGGCTAAAATGGCCCAGTTTTCTTGTATCGCGAGAACGTCAAACCAGACTCCATTCAAACATCTGCCAATTTAAGGTGTTTTTGCTTAGTGGCAGAGCAAACGCCTGAGGAATCACGAAAAAAAACATTCACATGAACGTATAGCACCCACTTTTCAATTCGGCGTGGATAAAATACACAAAATATCTTTACTTTGACCAATTCTTACGCTTTACTGCGGGTTAACACCGCTTCTAGACGCCCAGCAGGACGCACTTCATGCCAGAAGAAGACCGTGGGAACCACAGGCAGTCCGGCGCTGAAAGCTGTAGTTTGTGCTGCATACTGTGTCGCTATGTTAGCCGCAATGAAGAAACGCATCTTAAACGATCACAAACTCAAACATCTTCGGGTTTGACCAGCCGGACTTTGCCGAAAAGGAAAACTACCTCAATTAGCTGAATATGAAATGGAAATATGTGGAGAGGACACAGGCGCGTCCCTAGAATCTAGCGAAGAAAGGGTAACTCACTGACCTTTTTTGGACTGGGTTCTGGAGTTCTTTCTCTGGGCCATTGCTTCGTAGAATCTACAATACAGATTTTCCAGTAAAGCAGCTAGGAGCTAAGAAGCTAGCTGAGCTGTAAGTGTGTCAGAAACACGGACAAAGTGACGCCGCTCGGTGTGTTCTGCTCTCAGTGATGAAGAGACGACTTCACCAAGAAATCACGTCCTCACTTGGATACCAGCAAAGCCAAAGTCCATAGTAACGGTGACTGACTTTACATTCCACCAATCAGAGCCACGGAACCAGCTAAGGGGCGGGAGTAGAGGCGGGCTCTGGCGGCTTTGGACCAATCAGGTTGCAGCACAGCTTCCCAGTCTCGTCCTTGTCTTTGGAAAGGAGCAAAAACGTGGCAGAAGAAGAAGAAGAGTGTGAAACATCTGGGCGGAGAGCAGACGCGACCTGAGGACAAATACTGACTTTAACTAAACTTTATCTGTGTGCTATGTACGTGTCAATGCACAGAATGAAGAGCAGAACAAACTGAATCACATGATGGGGTAGAAACATTAACACAGCTAATTAAAGATCAAACTGTGCAAACACATTTTCTTCTAATATAAACTTTCACTTTGCTTCTCTCTCTCCTCCCCTGACTGTCATCATCATCATCATCATCATCATCTTCTTCCTCTTCGTCGTCATCATCATCCTCACCACCATCATCATCATCATCATCACCTCTTTATGAGTAATCAGTGATGTATCTCTGTTGATGAGTAAAGTGAGCAGCTCCCCTGCAGCACTTTAACATTTAGTTTTTGTATTACTGCGGTCAAGCCAGCCGTGACAAGCTAAGTTACTGATCTGATATTAATTTTATTGACTTCACTAATTGTTGGAATCAGGATGAATAATAAAATAAACCGAACAATGTGTGTGCAACTGAACCACTGAACTGCTGAACTAAGTATACTTCCAAAGTACTTTTACTGTGTTCTGTTTGAGTAATCTGTGTCAAAACCCTTGACAGGGAAAAAGAATAAGGATATTTCACCCAACTTTGATGTGGAATAAAAAAAACATACTTTACATAAGTAGTAAAAAATAATTATTATTGATTTCTGGTAAGGATTTTGAAAGAGTATTACTTGAAAAGTACACAGTAAAAGTACTTTTTTATCATGCATGCAAGTAGTCTAGGAAGTACTAAGTTCAGCAGTCAATAAATCTTGCACAACTTGTGGAAAGTAGCTTTTTTATTCAACATCTAAGTTCAAAAATTGATGCATTCAGGTGCGCTCTAGGACAATGGGAGGTGGGAGTTGTCAAACCTCGGGTGACTGTGTCAAGCAGGCGCCACCTAGTGGTCATTAAAGTCGATGCACTTTCATTTGTCACAAACACAATGTGATATACTATTAGAAACATTTTCTTATTTATGGCTGATCAGAATATTATGTCACTGACCTCCTCATGCAGTTCCCAGGGATCGTGATTGACTCAGAACCAGAATCAGAATCAGAATCAAAATCAGAATTCCTTTTATGGTCCTGCAAACAGGGACATCTGTGGGTCACAGCAACCTGAGGACAGTTCAATTTATCAATAAACAATAATAATAGTAGAAAATAAACAATATATTAAAAAGAAAGACAGACATTCCTATATACATCACATGTACAATTGCCACGCTCCTTTCTGTGACATCAACCGTATGAAGTCATTTGATTTCATTCACATTTAATTTAATTAATTTTATGGTAAAAGTACAGAACAGAAATCAATAACACCTCAGCTGAGGTGTCCAAATGACCTGAATGCACCCAATTACAATATCAAAGTAATGTAACTTGATTACTTTCCGTTAGTTTTGAATAACAACAAATAAAGACTGGAGAAATGAAATATCAATTAAAAAAATGAAGAACTATCTTAATTCTATTACCAATTGTTTATTTGTTAATTACATAATTATTATTGCTGGAATTGTTTCAGTCTCTTATGACAACAGGAGCCCAGGCCGGGACTCGATCCCTGAGCTAATATAAATTCCTAGTCATGGGGGTTATGCTCTACCAACTGAGTTACAGTATCCAACAGTTACCTGTCTCTCAGGTAAATTCACTATGAAAAATGAGTCCCGCCCACAGAGTTTCTGACCAATGCAGGTGGTGCGTGCCAAAAGGGGCGTTTTCCCGCGTAAAGAGAGTGGATTTCCCTCCAAAACCTCAGAGTGTATAAAAATGGCTGACTGATCGTCACTCTGTTTGGAGCTGCTCTTCTCTGAGGACACAAACACGGTGAGTAAACTGTTCTGTATAATCTGCTTTATGTGTCCAGTTACCTGCTCAGTACAGGTGTATTCATGTCTGTGTGGGAGGTGTACAGGTAGTTAATACTTATTGATCTCAGATAATAAGCCCAGGTGATGTTCCTTCATATATCAGCAGCTCCACATATTAACTACCGTCATGCGCTGTAAGTGCTACTTATGTGCGGGTTATAATGGAGCCAGCCTCCCTCTCATGTGGTCATATTTGTTTCTAGCTCAAATGTTTCTGAAATAACTCTGAACAGAAGCTGAAGAAGTCTCATTTAACTGTTAACTGTTGAGGTAAATTCAGCTGGAACGTAATCCTTTAATTACAGCCAATTAAATCCGTGATGGACGTTGTGTTTTGTTCCATGCACCAAACTCCATTGGGATTTGGGTCGTTTTTATCTCTGCCATGTTAATTACATAAATAATGCACAATTAACTAAACTTTGGTCACTATCTAAAAACAAGACGGTAGTTTCGGTAAAGTCGGCCGGAAGTCTATTTAAAATGTATTTATTATTTAGAACGGCATGAAAGCTGTTTAGCTAACGTTATACTGGTCAGTGTAAGTGAGTGGTTATGCTATGTTAGCTAGCTGGTGTAACTTGTTGCAGATGCACTGCAGGTTTGGAAACACGTTAGCAGCGGCTCAGCTGCCTTTATTAACGGTACTGACACTATAACGAGCTTGTAAAGACTTCTGAGTCATTTAATCGATTTAGTTTCGATTAATTACAGACAGGTTTGCATGTTAGCTAACGTGTGTGTCTGTTGTAGAGTGTTAGCATGAGGGCATTATCATGCTGTGTAATGTTAGCTTGTTAATACTAGCATCATTACAGCACAGTTAGCTAACAGGCTCCATGTGTTGTGTGTAATAATGTCACAGTATGTTAGTATATCAGCATCTAGAAGGTCATTTTGAGCAGCTAGTAGCATATTGTGTGTAAGTAGTTTAACACACAATATGCAGCCTCATTGTAGCTGCACAGAATGGATTCAATGTGTTTGTCTCAGTTCTGGTTTAATTTGATATTTAGATTGCTGCACTGACTCCCTGTGTGTCAAAAGATAGACTTTGAAATCATATTACTTGTCTATAAAGCACTACATGTTCTCAGGATTGAATACATTTGGTTAACTTTTGGTTTACCTTTAAAAAAACACATTTATTAAATCAGATTATAGCAGATGTTATAGTGCAGAGTGATGTGAGACTCCCGAAGTGATGTCATGTACATGGTTACAGACTGCTATACCATTCTTTATTATGAAATTATAATCCTGTAAGAATTCCCCTTTTTGCCAGATGTGTCTGTAATCTGATTACATTTTCTTTTTTACTGCTATAATCAGAATATACGCAAACACACACACCTATATCTATGTGGTCATCATGTTATATTAAAGTCCTTCCTCCTCTCTCCAGGTGAACAGTGGGACTTGTCTTCAGCTGCAGGTGGAACAGCTCTGACCTGTATGGTGATCAGACCCGGAGAGGAGAGACACCTGGTCCAACAAGGTCAGTGCAATAAAAGTGCAAAAATTAAAGGCAGAAAGTGTGAGATTTGTCAGTTGCTGTTTATTAATACTCTAAAATCAGTAAATGATTCTGGAGGATAGTCGAGTCTCATTCACAGGTCGTTGAATACCGACAGTTTGGGTTGGTAGAAGCTACTATAGTGTCTCTGTTAGGACACGGCTCTTTAAATTTAGTAGTATTTTAAATGTTTTTTGTTTACTGAGAGGAAATATAAACAGTGTGTCTGTTTAGAACGCCTGCATTTATATGATCTCATTTATATATAATATAAATGATATAATCATATTTTATTTAACATGTATATCTCCACTGTTCAGCCACAACATTAAAACAACTGACAAGTGAAGTGAGCATTGATCATCTTGTTACAATCAAATGTTCTGCTGGGAAACTTTGAGTTCTGTCATTTCTGTGGATCCTCTTTGACAAACACCACCCACCCAAACACCGTTCAGACCAACTACACCTCCTCATGGCAAAGAAACCAAGGTGTCAAACTGGCCTCCTCATTCTCCAGATCCCAGTCCAGTTGAGCATCTATTGGATGCGCCAGAACCAACTCCCATCCACGTTGGGGCCCCCGTGGATCGTTCTTGGCTCTGACTGCATCCAGTGGAAGCTCAGGTGGATTGAGATCTGGGGAATCTGGAGGCCAGGTTGACACCTTGAGCTCTTTCCCACGTTCCTCGGGTCGTTCCTGAGCAGTTTTTGCAGCGTTGCAGGCGCGTTGTCCTGCTGGGGGGGCACTGCCATCAAGGAGTGCTGCTGCCATGAGGGGGTGTACTCGGTCTGCAGCTGTGTTTGGGTGACTGGTGTTTGTCAAAGAGACATCCACATGAATGCTAGGACTCACGGTTTCACAGCCGAACATGACATTGGAACACAATGATCCATGTTATCTATTTCACCTGTCATTGGTTCTAATGTTGTGGCTCTCAGTGTATACACATGTTAAATACTTTATGAATTAGATCAAATAAATGCATTTAGGCACTGTAACCAGAATTGTTTATATTTCCTCTAAGTGAAACAAAACCTGTTTAAATGACTTCCTCTTCCTTTGAACCCTGTGGGTTTTGAGCTCGGACTTATACATTTTAAATGGACAGCTTCATTTATGTAGATTCAACATTAACATAAGCCTCGGCCTATACAACCAGCAGGCCACTAATAAGGATCGTATTCAGTTTCTCACGTGCAATTGTGCGGTAGTGAAGTTTTTGGTTGAGAAGCGGTTCTTGTGGTCTCATTCATGGTAGAGGTGCAGCAAACTGAGCTCCAAACACCAGCAGAATTACCGGAAACATGTTAATTTCTGTCAGCCTGTGTAAGGTTTTGCTTGAGCAGTTGTTAGTTTGTCTGCGTCCTTTGAGTGTATAAACCATGTTAAGCAGAGCTTGGTGTTAACATTGGCGTTCTCATATGTGGTAGAAGTGCAGTGAATTGAGAGCTACAACACCATCAGAACTGAGCGGAGAAGTGTTGATTTGGAGGCCTCGTTGTATAGAGCTGTCTAGGGACAAAAGTTCAGTAACAGTAATCCAGTTGTTAGTGGTCTGCCAGGCAAACCTGGTGTTATTATTGTAAGTTACATGTTAACTTGACCAGACTTCAGCTATCTTCAATGGCAAATGCCCGAGTGCAGTCCATCGGAGCTGATAGCAGTGTTTTCTATGAATGGCAGTAGTCAGGCCTTTGACCAGCTGCTGGTATTGGTAATACCGTATCCTAAGAGCCCTTGTGCTATCCCGCCAACTTACAGGCCTCTGTTGTTACACACCTATGGTATGGTAGAATCGTGCACAATGTGTACGTGTTTAGTTGGGCCTCGGCCTGGCTAGGGATATGCTCAGGGCCACGGTAAAAGATAGCCTGACGCCACTGAAGCGGCTCCGGTCTCTGCCCTCATCTGTCCATGCCGATTTCACTCGCGAGCTCAGTGTGTATGGGCGCGATGCATTTGCTTGAAGATAATGTTGAACTCTGTGATAAAACAAAATAAAAAAAAAAATTGCAGGAAATCAATTTCTTTGCAACTGTGTGTAACAGCATCCTGCTTGATAACACCATGCAGAGATCATTACAAAGCTGTTACAGGGCCCTCGGCCTCACTGCCCAGCAGACCACTAATAACGATCTGATTGTGTTGTGGTGACGATTTTCGTTCAGAAGCAGTTGTTGTGGTCATGTTCATGGTAGAAGTGCAGCAAACTGATAGCTTCAAACAGCTTGAGCGGTTGTTAGTTTGTCTGCGTTCTTCTGAGTGTATTGAAGGTTGTTTTCAGTTCAGGTACATCTCAACTCGAGCGCACAAATACGTGTTCCGAGAGTGCTTGATAAGCTTTATGAAGTCTTTGAGGTTGTTGTCTTGCAAACTGATAGCTACAAACAGCTTGAGCGGTTGTTAGTTTGTCTGCTTCCTTCTGAGTGTACTGAAGATTTGTTTTCAGTTCTTGTACATCTCAACTGGAGCGCACAAATGTGCGTTCAGAGAGTGCTTGTAAGCTTTATGAAGCCTTTGAAGTTGTTGTTTTGCTGGAGAAACATCGCGGTATAAAGCTTTTCAGGCTAACAGTGTTAGCTAAACAATTTTGAGTGCAGTAAGCTACAACAACCAGATCACCACTATAGAGTTCTAGGCACAAAAGTTCAGTTACAGCAATCCAGTTATTTGACGACCTGAGAATGAGACTAAAAAATCAGCTGTCTTTCTACAGAATTGCTTTATAAATATACCGACATCACCCAATTAATCAATTGATTAATAATTGTCCTCCATATGCAGCACACTGGCTCTCAACTTTCTGCTTTAATGCTGAATAACTTAATCTATAATAATACATCATGTTTGAATATTTCATATTGTTTATATAAATCTGCAAAGTAACTAGTAACTAAAGCTGTTGGACAAAGTGCAGTGAAAGTATGAATAATATAGTTAAAAACTCAATTTAAGCAAAACATGAAAAGTATTTAACATGTATATCTCCACTGTTCAGCCACAATATTAAAACAACTGACAAGTGAAGTGAGCATTGATCATCTTGTCACAATCAAATGTTCTGCTGGGAAACTTTGAGTTCTGTCATTTCTGTGGATCCTCTTTGACAAACACCACCCACCCAAACACCGTTCAGACCAACTGCACCCCCTCATGGCAAAGAACCCAAGGTGTCAAACTGGCCTCCTCATTCTGCAGATCCCAATCCAGTTGAGCATCTATGGGATGCATCAGAACCAACTCCCATCCACGTTGGGGCCCCCGTGGATCGTTCTTGGCTCAGACTGCATCTAGTGGAAGCTCAGTTGGATTAAGATCTGGGGGATCTGGAGGCCAGGTTGACACCTTGAGCTCTTTCCCACGTTCCTCGGGTCGTTCCTGAGCAGTTTTTGCAGCGTTGCAGACGCGTTGTCCTGCTGGGGGGGCACTGCCATCAAGGAGTGCTGCTGCCATGAGGGGGTGTACTCGGTCTGCAGCTGTGTTTGGGTGACTGGTGTTTGTCAAAGAGACATCCACATGAATGCTAGGACTCATGGT
Source organism: Sparus aurata (assembly GCF_900880675.1). Lineage (NCBI taxonomy): Eukaryota > Metazoa > Chordata > Actinopteri > Spariformes > Sparidae > Sparus > Sparus aurata. The sequence goes on from NC_044205.1 coordinate 29,164,223, forward strand.
TTCACAGCCGAACATGGCATTGGAACACAATGATCCATGTTATTTATTTCACCTGTCATTGGTTCTAATGTTGTCGCTCTCAGTGTATACACATGTTAGATAATTTTTTCAGGTACACTCAAAACTTCCACAATACACTCAAAACTTCCACAATACACTCAAAACTTTCACAAATGCACACAAAACTTCCACAAATGCACACAAAATGTCCACAAATTCACACAAAACTTCCACAAATGCACACAAAACTTTCACAAATGCACATAAAAAAATTCCACAAATGCACACAAAACTTTCACAAATTCACACAGAACTTCCACAAATACACTCAAAACTTCCACAAATACACATAAAAAAATTCCACAAATGCACTCAAAACTTTCACAAATGCACTCAAAACTTTCACAAATTCACACAGAACTTCCACAAATTCACACAGAACTTCCACAAATACACTCAAAACACACTCAAAACTTCCACAAATACACTCAAAACTTTCACAAATGCACATAAAAAAATTCCACAAATGCACACAAAACTTTCACAAATGCACACAAAACGTCCACAAATGCACACAAAACTTTCACAAATTCACACAGAACTTCCACAAATACACTCAAAATCTAACAATGATACACAAAATAAACATAACACATACAAAAACTCTACAAAACTTCATAAATGTACAAAAAAGTTCCATAAATATTAAGAAAACCTCCAAAATGACACTCAAAATCTCTACAAACCTCCACAAATTCACCAAAAACTTCCACAAATACACATGAAACTTCTACAAATACACAAAACCTGCACAAAGAGACGTGAAACTACCACTGCTCTTCTTTCTCATCTTGCAGGTGATGGACGGTTGAAAGGATGAATCACCAAGACGAACAAGATGAGCCAAACAATGAAGTAATCAAGTTTTGTGGACTGACATGTTGTCTGATTTGTGCTCGGCCCAGGACAGGAAGGCTCTGCAGCAGGTGATCTATCCATCCACAGAGCATCAGTGACGGAGGAGAGGTGAGGTGTCTGCTCAGAGCTCAAAGAATACTGAAAAGACTAACAGAACCAGAAGTAACCGCTGACGTAGCTTCTGTCCTCAGGCTGTGAGGCAAGGCCTAGTGCCAGAATTGGACATTAGGATGTTCTGGGTTTTGAGCTCAAAAGGAACTTATAAATCAGAGAAATGTGGTCACAAATATTTTTAAGGAAAATGTTTCTTTCAATAGTTTCTGTAAAATGTGACCATGTATTTGTAAATTATCAAGTTTTAGCACAGAGTGAAACTGAGTTCATCACCAGTGAGTCTGGAGTAACGTGGAATACTTAGAAACTGAAATCAAAAGTAAATAATTATCAAAATTATTATTTTTTTCTGGCATAGACACCTTTATTAAGCAGTAGACAGGTAGGAAATATGGGAGAGAGAGGGGGATGGGACATGCAGCAAAGGACCTCCGGCCGGAATCGAACCGGGGTTGGCTGCGTATGTGGCATGCCCTCTAACCACCCGACCACCTGTGCGCCCTAATTAGCTTAATTATTAAATTTATGTCATTAAATGCGTCTAAAATGAAATTAAAAATGATGTAGGACTTCATTGATTTACAAAAAAGGTGACAAAATCATGTTCTTGTATTTATTTCTCTATTTTTTGTTTCATTTCCTATTTGTCATTTATTATTTTATTTATTAACGTATTTATTTAGAATATTCTTTTTCTTTTGCATTCAGAAAAATAATACACAAGATGGAAATATATAACTGAATAAATTTAAATAAAGAATGAATTCATCATTTAAATGATAAAGCAAATGTAAATAAAGAGAGGAATTAATACAAAGATGAAAACATACAGAGGCTGATTAAAACAGAAATATCAATGTCACATTTCACTTTAGCAGATTTTAGCTCACTAAACATTCACAGCTGATACATTTACCAAGTGTACAAACTGAGAGCATGTTTCTTTACACTCAGTTTGCAGCTCAACAAAAAACTAAACATCCGTCTCTACATTGCTACATTATTCTGCAGATTGTCTTTTCCACACTGACTAGGATGAAAACACTGTAAAATAATGAGCTCACTTACAAATCAGAGCTGGAGGAAATAACCCACAGATCATGGTTGGGTTGGACGACAGTATTCACACTCAAAGGTTCTGGTTTCAACGCTGCCGAGCTCCAGAACACATCAATGTGTTGTAGATGAAGGCTGACAGACAGAACGACAGCAGCTGAACTGTGTGTAGAGCCATTATCAGGGCAGATATTCAGCATTTCTCTGATGAATGCTTCCTGAGTGTTTTGTGTCCAACTGCCAATAAAATAAATGAAATGAAAACAGATCCTTTACCTCTGATGCAGCATTCTGTCTGTCGTCACCAGTCTGGTCTCACTCCACGTCCCCCCACAGCACTCTGATTGGTTAACACAACACAATTAACAGCCTTTCAACACTGAATGACCTCAATCTGTTGAGTCACTGGTGAGGAAGTAGAGAGGAAGTAGAGAGGAAGTAGAGCGGAAGTAGAGAGGTAGTAGATAGGAAGTAGCAGAAAAATGGACTGACTAGAGGAAAGAACCTCAGAACTGAGCTCAGGTACAGTACTGGTGTAAATTGTAGTTACATTCCATCACTGGTTATTCTCCACTTTCACACTGAGGTTTTTAATTTTCTGTAAATTAATATCAGTTTTCTACTTGATTACTCATAACAGACAAAAAACACATCAGTCGACCCGTAGAGGGAACATCAAATCCAGCTCATTTTTAGTGATTTGTCTTTTACAGAATCTGTTTTTCTTTAGAGAAATAAAATAAAACACAATACATACGGGATAAACCAAACAAACAAACAAACAAAACTAAATGAAATGAGACGCTGACATATAATAATATAGATGGAGGCGATTTACATCACATGAGATTTGAATAGTGGGATTAAATATAAAACATTCATTATATATTTCTTAATCACTGATAATGACACTCATGGTAACAGTTAGTACATGTTTCTTACTTCACGTCTAAAGGAAGTGAAAATGTTCTGATGTTCAGTGTGTGAGCAAAGTTTAAGACTGAACTGACTTTACAACTAAATCTACAGATATTACAGCAAATAAAAGCAACTCTGATCAATGTCTTTTTTTAACAGCAGATCAAATGACCATGTGAAAGTTAAAGTTTGTTTAAGGCGACAGATTCACAATGATGACCAGACTCTTTGGATTCTTTAGGTCACTTTCTGCCACAACAGTCTGGTCGGATCCACTCGACAAAGAAGACTTTAAAGCTGTCAGATACAGAACCTGCTCTGATAACAAACATACTTGGGTTTGGAGTCAGAACCGTGTTTCAGTTTGGAGACTTCAGTGAAGTTCTGATTAAATCCAAACTTCTTTTCTTCTTCTCAAACTATTTTCTGTTCAGTTCTGAGAGAATCTGGTGTTGGTGGTCAGAACCAGAACTGCTTTTTCACATCAACTTCTAAAATATAATGTGGAAATAAACTGCAATTCACCATCGTTCCACATGGTGGAGCTGCAACTGACAGCAAAAACAAATATCCAAATAAAGATGTTGATGTGAGAGAATAAAAGATTAAAGGTCCCGGTCCAGGTCCCGGTCCAGGTCCCGGTCCAGGTCCCGGTCCAGGTGGAGGTCCAGGTGGAAGTCCAGGTGGAGGTCCAGGTGGAGGTCCAGGTGGAGGAGGTGTGTGAGTGTGGAGCAGAAGGAGTGGAGGAGTGTCAGTGTGTCTGCAGAGACTGTGTAGAAGGACAGAGCAGCAGCAGAGCAGTCCAGATACACTGATGATACTCTGTCACATCCAGAGGAACACAGGGATGATGCTGGACTGGACATTGTGTGTGACAGTGGAGCTGATCTCAGAGCAGTTCACACTGCAGCACTGACAGTCATCTCCACTTGTTGTGATTGGTCCGTCAGTCACTGCTGGATGAAGCTCTCCTCTCCACTCCACCTCCCAGTAACACGGCCCAGTCAGAGCCTCTCCACCCACCAGCTGATGGTGCTGCTTCAAACTCTCTGGATCATCAGGACACAGCTGATCCTCTCAACACCTCCACCTTTCTCACCACTCTGACAGAGATCAGTACTTCCATCTGATGAGAGAAGCAGAGAGACAGCAGAAGTGATAAATGAGTGTTTCCAGAGACTCCCTCCATCAGCTGTCAGTCAGTGATATAAAGACCAGCAGGACTTCAGTCCTGTTCAGACCACAAGTGGAGCGGCTGTGTAGCGTAGCCAGCTTCCTTTCAGCTTCATGTTAACATGTTGGAGTGAAGCTCACAGACCTGCAGACACTTTGGACATCAAGTCTGTTTACTCTGCAGGTTTCACTGAAGGACACAGTGGAAATAAACTCCTGACAGTCCCTGAACGCATCATTACTGCAGGAACACAGATATTCACAGCTCACTTTAATGATGATTTACTGCTGTTAAAAACCAGAGTCTCACTCACATTTAAAGATTTCATCTACTTTGGAAACATTACATGACAAATATGTAAATATGGAGTCTGTTATAAAATATTTGGACAAATCAAATGACACATGGGCAGATATAAATATAACGTTAAAGGTCCTACATTGAACAGTAAAACATCAGCTGTGGTTTCTGGACTTCAGCAGAGGATACTATGGTTACTAAATGCAATGATGGTTCTCTGAAATAAGAGCCTTCAGTCAGACTGATCTGAGAGCTGTGACAAAGATTAACTGATGAGTTCTTCAGTGTTGAAATGAGAGAACAAACACTTTGAGATCAGATTTGATGCTCCGACAGTTTGATGAATGAGGACACGGTCTCTATACATCCTGTGATGCTGTCAGCTGTGATCAGCTTTATTTCCTGTAGACATGAACACAACAACAACCGTCGTCTTCATGTCAACTCAAACAGACCATCACAACAAGCTTCTGGCTCGTCTGATTGGCTGACTGTTCTCCTCTCACAGCTTCACTGAGGAAAGCAGGAAATACTGGATCTTTACTTTGATACTGTGTTTAGTACAATACTGCTGAAACCAGCATGAACTGACTCCAACCCTCTACTGACCTCAGAGTCTCCAGTCTACAGTCTGGACTCTCCTTCAGATCACACAGCAGCTTCACGTCTGAATCCTTCAGGTTGTTGTCTCTCAGGTCCAGCTCTCGCAGATGGAAGGGGTTGGACTTCAGAGCTGAGGCCAGAGAAGCACAGCTGATCTCTGACAAACTGCAGCTCCTCAATCTGAATAAAGAATAAATGATGGAGATAAAAATCAATTTATAATCCAATGTGTGTAAATCAAATGTTAGTTCAGAGGATCTTCTGTTAACAGATTAAATCATAAACATTAATTTACTAACAACTAACTGAACATTTTCTACAGTTATTTTAAGAAACAGAAGTCTGAAGACTGAATTTAGATTAAAAAAACATGAAAAAATGAACCAAAGGAGATTCATAACTTCATGGATGTAAGTAATGTATGAATGTAAACTCAACAGCAAAGTCACAATAAACTTCTTCCGGAGTTTATTGTAACTTTGCTGTTGTAAACATGCTGTTCCTACTAACAGTCACATTTCTTGGTTTTGTCACATGTAGCCTGTATTTCTACTTTGCACTTGCCCTCCAATAAATAGCTTAATAATAAACAAGTGTGTTATTGCTTTTTAGAATTGTAGCTGATTTGCATGTCTTCCAAACAATTCTCAGTATATTGATAATGTGAATAAACTCATGTTGAAAATAATTTGTTGGCACAAAAAAAATGGCAATTACATGTCACTAACAGCTACACAGGATACACAGCTAAGTAGTTAGTTTCCTAAAATTACTGTGTTAATTCATTTTACATGAATCTACATATTGTGTTATTAGGGCCTGAAAAGTAATTTGAAGCACTATGCGCACACACATACTGCCCTTTTCTGACTTTGAGCCTTTCTATCATCATGTGCACGTCTGAAGACTAAATTTAGATTAAAAAAACGTGAAAATATGAACCAAAGGAGATGTATAACTTGTATATATACGGATATATGTATATGTATATAAGTAATGTATGAATGTAAACTCAATCTTTAATTTAACAAATCAGATCTACAACAGTAACAGAGTCAGTGAACTCACAGCAGTCTCTCCAGTCTACAGTTTGGACGCTGTAGAAAATCACACAGCAGCTTCACTCCTGAATCCTGCAGCTTGTTGTAGTCCAGGTGCAGCTCTCTCAGATGGGATGGGTTGGACTTCAGAGCTGAGGCCAGAGAAGCACAGCTGATCTCTGACAAACTGCAGCCACTCAATCTGAATAAAGAATAAATGATGGAGTTAAAAATCTATTTATAATCCAATGTGTGTAAATCAAATGTTAGTTCAGAGGATCTTCTGTTAACAGATTAAATCATAAACATTAATTTACTTTAACAACTTACTGAATGTTTTCTACAGTTATTTCAAGAAACAGAAGTCTGAAGACTGAATTTAGATTCAAAAAACATAAAAATATGAACGAAAGGAGATTTATAACTTTATGTATGTAAGTAATGTATGAATGTAAACTCAAAATATTAATTCATCAATAACTGACAACAGAGTCTCCAGTCTACAGTTTGGACTCTGTAGAAAATCACAAAGCCGCTTCACTCCTGAATCCTGCAGCTTGTTGTAGTTCAGCCACAGCTCTCTCAGATGGGAGGGGTTGGACTTAAGAGCTGAGGCCAGAGAAGCACAGCTGATCTCTGACAAACTGCACCAACTCAATCTGTATGAAGAATAAATGTTGGGGTTAAAAGTCAATTTATAATCCAATATGTGTAAATCAAATATTAATTCAGAGGATCATGAGAACATTTTCTACAGTTATTTCAAGAAACAGAAGTCTGAAGACTAAATACAGATTTAAAAAAAAGATGAAAATATGAACCAAAGGAGATCTAGAACTTTATGGATGTAATCTCAAATATGTATTCAACAATACAACAGTAACAGAGTCAGTGAACTGACGTTAGTCTCTGCAGTCTACAGTTTGGACTCTGTAGAAAATCACAAAGCAGCTTCACTCCTGAATCCTGCAGCTCGTTGTTGTTACTCAGCTCCAGCTCTCTCAGATGGGAGGGGTTGGACTTCAGAGCTGAGGCCAGAGAAGCACAGCTGATCTCTGACAACCTGCAGTACCTCAATCTGAATAAAGAATAAATGATGGAGATAAAAATCAATTTATAATCCAACAGATGTGTTCAGGTTTTAAATGTGTAGCTCAACATTACTGTGTCCTCATCAATGAGCTTTTCTCTAAAATGAGTAGAGAGACTTTGTCATTGTGTTATTGTGGATCATCATCAGCCTTCTACAGACATCATCCACATGTCAGCACAACATTCATACAGCTGTTCATGTCAACACAGATTAATAACAAGCTGCTGATCTCAGTCAGGTCTGGATCAATAGAATTATTAAACATTTATCATTAAAAGTATTTAAAATGATCAATATCTTTAGATCATACTGGAAGACATGGCAGGACATCTTTCAATTCCAGCATTAGAACTGAGGCATTGGCTATAATCACTTTCCTGTGTTGAGTTTTTACTCCATTGACAGTTTTGTCAGAGCAATTTTATCTTCAAATATTGCATTTTTTTACATCCATTTACCAGGTGTTGGGAGAGCCTGAAAGACAAATCATGTTCTGCGATGAACGTGCACACGCGTCCCGTGAATGACCAAATAATATCCGGGTTTCAATTAACCGCAGGGTCCCTTTTAAGGTGTATATGTTGGCAAATAACCGCCGGTTCCAAATAAATGTCGGGTCTAATTAATTATTTTTTTTCTTAAATCAAGGAAGAAGACGTGACCACTGACACTGCACGATTTTCTTCTTTGCCTTTTTCACGTGTTGTGCTACTTTCTGTCAGTCAGTATCACACTGATGATCGCCATGGCTCCGGTGCAGCAACAAAATAAAAAGTACGACTTGAAATTCAAACTTTCTGTCTTAAAATATGCAGAGGAAAACTCTGGAGAAGCAGCCGCTAGACGTTTCTCTGTCGACCAGAAGAGAGTGAGAGAAACTGAGTTTCAGCGTCTGTCCGAGGAGGAAAGCAACAGGGCCAGGCTGCCTGCTGGAGGGAGGAAGAAGGCTAGCGAGGAGCCTGAGATAAACATGACTTATCAGCAAACGGGCACGCCACGAGAGAGTGTCCCGCAAAATGATCAGGGCGATGGAGAAACAAATGTCCGCCACCGTGAGTGACAGCAGAGATGAGGAGTTTGCAGCGAGTGCTGGTTGGCTGAATCATTTCCTCCGCCGCAACAACTTCACTTGCAGAAGACAACTATTGCCCAGAAGGATGCCAGAGAATTTACCGGAAAGCTGGAGAAGTTTGTCACATTTTCATCCCGGACTTTTGAGAGGAAGGAATTAAACGCCTGTCCTAAATTGCCGCCTGGTCTTTTAAGTGACTGAAACAAATAAACGGCCCGGCTGTTATTTGGTACTGCTCTATGATCCGGGTCGGATTCGTGACGTGGTAGCACTTTTTTTTTTTTTTTCCGCTAGTTGCATATATCAGCTTTCTGGAGCACAAAGTGCAGGAGCAAGCTGCTGCTCTTAACTTCTTGCACCAGCTACCAAAAGGCTGACCGTCTTTCTCTATTTCTTCTATCCACGCCCAGTGCCATTTATTTGTTAATCCGTTGTCAGTTAGGAGCACATCTTCCCCAGGCTTCATCAACTTGCTCTCCATCCTAATCTCCTCTGTGACGTCTCTGCTCGGGAATCAATGCAGCAGACTCGGTTGAAGCACATTTTTCCAAGACCCGCCCCATTTTACTTCTGATTGGCTAATAATGGTAGTTTGAGAGAGGGAGCCCAGCCAACATTTTCTCGACCTGCGTCTAGAAAAGGACGTCCAATCGACGTCGCGGCATGTCGTGACTTTAATTTGACTGTTTTTCTACATGTTAACATTAGGGGGAATACGATCTCAAAGAAAACATATTTAACTGAAAAAACACTGTCAAGAATTATTTCCTCTACCTACTGCTGTGTTGAGATGAAGATATCCAGTCATGTCGAGACGTTTATTTCACGTCTGATTAATGTCGGGCAGGCAGGTTGATTTGACGTCTATCTGACGTCTTCCACAGCTCTTAGACGGCATCAATTTACGTTTTTCAACGTTGTTTCAACGTTGTTTCAACTGTTAAAGAGTATTCGAAATGAAGGAAATATGTTTGTGAATTAAAGAACAACGTAGTATCATGTATATTGGCAATGTTGGCTGAAATGTTTGTGATTCTAGCATCCATCTAGGAACTATTTTTCCTTGCGTAGTTACCGCACCTAGCGGTTTCCGACGCATGCGCAAGAAGAACTTGGCAGTGGCAGTTGACGAGGAGGAGAGACCGACATGTGTGAAAGGTGAGTTACGAAACGTACTCTAATTTAAAATGAAACTGTGTTTGGTAAGACATTATACATTTATTAATTGCATGTTAAACTTTTGATTTTGTTGCTGCATCGTGTATTGTTACAGATAGCTGGTTTTTGCTTTTATTCGTAACCGAGCGGCGGCTAGCAGCCGTGTGTCCAAAAACCTTTTCCCGTGCATTGTGCAGTGACCTTTTGGAATATATGTTGTACCCGGTCTTCTTTTTTTAGTATTTCAGGATTTGAGAGCGACAGGGATGATAGCTTCGAGCTTAATGGACTAGCCGAGAGCTGGCTCACAGGCTACGTGAGGCAAGGACAAGCAATGTAATCACGTTACTTGTACGGGAACAGACGCCAAACCGAGCCTAGCATCGATGCTAAACCGAGCCTAGCATCGAGCAGTGCAGCTCTATCACATAGCCACCTGTCAGACTGACAGAGAAGTACGTGTCCACCCAGAAATAACACCTTTTTATGGCTCAAAGTATTCTTATTCCAACTAATTAAATATATCAAAATGTAAAGAAAAAAGTCCTGTAGTGTCTCACTCACCAGTGCGTCCATGGCAACGTCCCCTCCTATCTTAAAGAACTGCTAACCACACAAACCTCATCTCGACCCCTCCACTCGAACAACTCTCACCATCTCCACCCCCCCAGGACTAAGTTCCGCACCTTAGGGGACCGAGCATTCTGTTCTGCCACCCCTCGTCTATGGAACAGCCTCCCTGAATACCTGAGGGCACCACAGACTGTTGAATGTTTTAAAAAATGACTTAAAACTTTACTTTTTAGCAGATCCTATGACCACTAAGTTGCTTTTGACTTTCAGGTGTTTTTCTTTTCTTTTTTCTTTTATTTATGTTTTCTTTTATTAGTGCTTAAGGTTAATATATGAATACAGCCTCAGAGCCGTCCGCCCCTGTTGTGATGATGCTTGGACAGAGGAGCAATGCATAACAGCAGCAACGGCGAGGAATATCTTCAAATTCATTCTATTAGAGTAAATGTATTATGAAACTGTGGCACATGTCTGGTATGAAATGGAATTGTCCTTTAAAAAAAACATCTAATGTGCTATTGTGCTCCCCTATGTGAACAACAGAAAAGTTATAGCACACAACTTCCTATATTACTGATCCAATGATGTAAATGACAAACTCTTGGTGCTGTTTTTATTTTGTTCCATCCATCCATCCATTTTCGTCCGCTTATCCGGGGCCAGGTCGTGGGGGCAACTGCCTGAGCAGGGACACCCAGACTTCCCTCTCCCCGGACACTGCCTCCAGCTCTTCCGGGAGGATCCCAAGGCGTTCCCAGGCCAGCTGAGTGACATAGTCACAGCAGCGTGTCCTGGGTCTTCCTCGGGGTCTCCTACCGGCGGGACATGCCAGAAACACCTCCTGAGGGAGGCGTCCCGGGGGCATCCAAAACAGATGCCCGAGCCACCTCAGCTGCCTCCTCTCGATGTGGAGGAGCAGCGGCTCTACTCCGAGCTCCTCCCGGGTGACGGAGCGCCCTGCCACCCTGCGGAGGAAACTCATTTCAGCCGCTTGTATCCAGGAACTTATTCTTTTGGTCATGACCCAAAGTTCATGGCCATAGGCGAGGGTAGGAACGTAGATTGACCGGTAAATCGAGAGCTTCGTCTTTCGACTCAGCTGTCTCTTCACCATGATAGACCGATACAACAACCGCATTACTGCGGCCGCTGCACCGATCCGCCTGTCAATCTCACGCTCCATCCTTCCCTCACTCGTGAGGTCCTGGCTCGAAGGAGCCAACAAGACCACATCATTCGTGAAAAGCAGAGATGAAATCCAGTGGCTCCTGAACCAGACCCCCTCCGGCCCGTGGCTGCGCCTAGAAATTCTGTCCATAAAAATAATGAACAGAACCGGTGACAAAGGGTAGCCCTGCCGGAGTCCAGCATGCACCGGGAACAGGTCTGACTTACTGCCGGCAATGCGAACCCAGCTCCTGCTCCGGTCGTACAAAGACTGTACAGCCCTTAACAGAGGGCCTCCGACCCCGTACTCCCGGAGCACCTCCCACAGAATGCCACGAGGGACACGGTCGAATGCTTTCTCCAAGTCCACAAAACAAATGTGCGACGCTGCAGAGACGTGTCAGCCAAGACAGCCCCACAACATCCAGAGACTTGAGGTACTCAGGACGGATCTCATCCACCCCCGGTGCTTTGCCACTTAAAAGCTTCCGGACTACCTCAGTGACTTCGGCTTGGGTGCTGAATGGGTCAACCTCTGAGTCCCCAGCCTCTGCTTCTTCTATGGAAGGCGTGTCAGTGGGATTGAGGAGATCCTCGAAGTATTCCTTCCACCGCCCGACGATGTTCCCAGTCGAGGTCAACAGCTCCCAACCTCCACTGTAAACAGTGTTGGTGGAGGACTGCTTCCCCCTCCTGAGGCGCCGGATGGTTTGCCAGAATTTCTTCCCAGACCCGAGTTTTTGTCCCCCAGGCCAACCAGGCTCGATAGGCTTGATATTTTGTTATATGTACAAAATGCTAATAGGAATTTTGTCTTACAGGCTCATGACGAATGGAGTCATGGCGAAATACAACATGCATGGAGGGGGACAACGTGACAAACTGCCTTTTAAGGTGACACAGCTGTGTCATGTGATCAAGTGTAAGAAACTAAGATTGATATAACTGAAATTACTGAATGGGCTTAATTTGCATGTGGCTATCCTGGGCTCAGCTGGGCTACCATAGCACAGACTGTTAATGCCTACTTGCTTTATTAGGAACCATCACATTCAGGCTACTGTGTGGCTCCAAGAAGTGGTTCTTTCATTACTCTTTCAACTCCCAAAACAAAGTGTTCCTGCCATCTATAAAGTGCATTTAACATCTAAATAGGCACTCTGTAAAAATGTTACATTTTTTCTTATGCCCTCTCTCCGGCTGCTGTGACGAGATGGAGCGTGAAGGCCACAGACGCAGAAATAGAAAGCATTATCCAGACCCACCTGACACATGCCCCAGCATGACCCCCACCCACTTTAATTCAATAAAACATTTGTTACATTAAACATGATCATTTTTTATTCAAGTATTCAATATATAGATAACTAGATACATATATCTGGTCCTGAATGCTGTCTTTTTTACCAAAGATTAGTCCATGTACTATTTTATTTTACAGTATGGGTAGGGATGTCACGATTACTCGATTTCACAATTAATTGCGGTATTAAGCGCTACGATTAATTGATCGTAACCTTTTCCTGAATGCCGCCAGAAAATATTATGCCGGAACCATAGTTAAGGGCAACTCAAACGGAACAAAAAGAAAGTTACGCAACACCGAAGTGTTGCCGCCGGTTGCCGCGCCCACGTGTGTTGCTTTGTTTTGGTCCCTGCAAGTTGCAGAAGAGAAGCGTGCCTGTGGGGAAAATGGCAGAAGAGTTATTCCCCCCGACCAGACGTGTTAAATCAGCCGTGTGGGAATATTTTGTATACGGGAAGAACGATCAGGTTGTCGTTTAAGAGGACGGCTTGCCAGCATGTAAATCATTGCAGTCACAGGAGGAAACACATCTAATATGTTTCACCACCTGCCGGACAACCACCCGACTTTGTATGCCAAAATAAAGGTAAATACACAGTAACATCAAAATACGTCAATGTTTTCCTAACGTTGCATTGAATTAGTAGGAAATTAAATGTTAACGTGTCCTTTGCAATTAATTGTGTACGAGTACGACACGGGTTCGCCTTTCAGTGCAGCATGAGGTCGATCGCTTTTTTTTTTTTTCGTCGGACAGTCTCACTGTCAGTGTGCAGTGACGTGTAGAAGAAAACGCCATAAAGTCAAGGTCCTCACTCAGTCAGTGAACATTTAGCTTACCTCCTTTTGCTTTCTCCCATCTGTGCATAAACGTTAGGCTTGTGCTTCCAGCTCGATCCAGTGCTTGTACACTTGTGCTTCTAGTCCGTTTCATGTTTTACTTATTTGTTTATGTCATTGTAATTTAAACATAAAATAAATTAGCATAAATAATAGATAAGTTTCATATGTGGCCACATAAAATTAGACAAATGATTAAAACAATTAAAAATAAACTTAAACATCTGGTATAGATGACAATTGATGACTTTGATAATTTAAACAATTCTCCTGGGGGATTAATGATTGGTCCTATATAAATAGATACCTAAATATACAAATACAAATATTGGTTACTTGACTTTGTTGCTATATATTTTTGTGATGTTGGCATCAAAAGATAGCAATAAAGAAAACTTTAAGACCTTCAAGGAGTGTTCATGTGATTTTACATATGAATAGAGTTGTGAAATCAATCAACACATAATAATCGTGATTATCGTAATATCGTGATAAATTCTCTGACAATAATCGTACTAAGGAAAACTGTAATCGTGACATCCCTAAGTATGGGTGAACATCACTCTGGTATTTTTGACTTTATCACAGGTGAGTTTATTTACTATCAAAGTTTTAACCAGGTTCACCATTCCAGTGATATTTTAAGTTGGCAAAAGTGAAATTTGCTGTTGGTGTCTTTTGGACTTTTTGACCTCGATGCAGTCTGAGGAATTGTTTGCTGAAATTGAGAAGTTAATTCAAATAGTTATACATTAGATCATTGAGAATTGCACATGTATACAGCACAAGAGCTGTGCTTGAATTTATGGATGTGGTAATGCCAGTTATGTAGGCACAAGTTGTCATCTATTCGACTTTGAAACAGCGTGAAATGATGCCGTCTATTAGCTGTTGAAATGACGTCGGTCATGAGAACGATGTCAGAAAAACTGTCATTTCAGCACCTCTGGTAGACGTCGAATCAACCTGCCTGATCAACGTCAATTACACGTGAAATAGACGTCACATAGAGACGTTGAAAAGTCGTCTATACGATGTAGTAATGACATAGATTGAAGTAGCTTGCTCTGTGAGCCGTCGATATGTCGTCTAAACGACGTCGAAACAACGTAAGGTGATGCTGTCTATTAGCCGTTGAAATGACGTCGGTCCTGAGAACGAAGTCAGAAAAACTTTCATTTCAGCACCTCTGGCAGACCTGCCTGACCGACGTTGATTAGACGTGAAATAGACGTTGAAATGTTTGCTGGGAGAGTTGTGTTCCCATCATATCATTGGCAGACGGCACGGTGCCGGAATACTTTAAGCCCCTGAATACAGTATTTAAGTAAATACATCACTTTACAAACAGCTGTTTCAGCACTCACTCTCTGCTCACATTCAGACTTCATTATCATCATCAACTCCATCATCATCAACTCCATCAACATGCAGCTGACTGACTCTGAGCTTCATCCTAAATCATCTTCTAAACTTCACTCAGTAAAGTAAGATGCTCCATCTCTTAATTAGGGCTGCAGCTATCGATTCTTTTTGTAATCGATTAATCTAGCACTTTATCGATCGATTAATCGAGTAATCGGATAATTTTTTTACCGCGTTTTTAAACAACCAAAACAAATAATGCATAACGAAAATGATGTGGCTGTAAAATGATCAAGCATTTGTCAAAAAAACAGAGGTATTCATTCCAGCTCCAAAACTAAGCCCATTTATTAAGTGCCAGTGCCAATAATTAAACAACAATACAGTTAAATCAACTTACTGTAAAACATGTATAACATGTAAAACTGTGAATACAAACTTAAATAGTAAAGGCCATTTGGCCTTGGTTTTGTTTTCTTAATACAACATTACAAAAAAAGGATTGCACCTTCTGCAAATAACCCACCTGAGAACAAAGAATGAATATACAATATCAAGCCAAACAGTCACACAATGTGTACAATTTATAACAAATAGTAGAAGTCAAACTGTGTCCTGAAGGTTATATATAAAAAGACATTTTCTTTTAACTTTTCATACGTAGATGTGTCCCAAGAACTTAGACACTGATTTCATTCTGCAGCACAATAACAGATCAATCCTTCAGTTTCTGTACTAACACCAACCCAGTTTGAGTTGAGACTGAATTCTGAATCAAAATGTTCAAACTGACAAACATTAAAAAGAGCTGCGTGATTTGTGCTCAGATAAACACAGAAAACAAGAGAACTGAAGGAAATTCAAAACTTCTGTGAGAGATTTAAATTAGGTAGTTATACAGTGCATAAGAGAAAAAGACATGAACTGACCTCAGAACCTCCAGTTTACAGTTTGGACTCTTCAGTCCAGAACACAGCAGCTTCACTCCTGAATCCTGCAGGTTGTTGTGACTCAGGTTCAGTTCTCTCAGATGGGAGGGGTTGGACCTCAGAGCTGAGGCCACGACTTCACAGTGAATCTCTGAGAGTCTACACTTGACAAATCTGTGATGACAGAGAAAAACTTAAACCGTAAAAATAATCATCACAAAAGTAGACGCTGCATGTTTGATCACAAAGCAAATGAATGTTATGTGCTCGCATGTGTTTAACACAACTTTGATGTCACTCTGCTTTTCATCTACCAGTAAATTCATTTAATGCTTATTTTGCATTAATAGTTTAATCAGTGCTAAATGAATAAACTAACTATTCTTGTATTAAAAGGGCTGTGAAAGCCGACAACCTCCTGTAGATGTCGCAGGACACTGTTCATACAGTGACACAAGAAATTAATACAAGCACTTTATTTTCTGAAGATGTTTACTGTGTGTTTAGGGAAACAGTCAGAGTACTTGTGCAATTCATGAAGACATCTACATAAGTTCAGTGACACAAAAGAACTTTATGCACTTTAGTTTCATGTTTTTTGCTCTGAATCGCGTCACATAATCACCAAAATTCATGTTCAGGCAGAAACGTGATCAGAGTCAGTAGGACAGACAGGATGACAGAAGTTTTTCCACGTATAACTGCAGCATTTCTTTCCTCATATAAGTTGCCCTGATCCAAACCCGGCTCATCTCTGTGGTTCTGATTCTACCTCCAGAGGCGGATCAGAGCCGCAGTGTAACTGTCACACAGACGGTGATGCAGAGAATCGCTGCATGATTCCTGCACTGACAGGGCCGTGTGAATGAGGCTAGTGTGACTGTACACAGCAACTTGTAGTTCAGATCTCTTTTTACATTTTCAGTAACTGTGTTAAAGTGCAATATATCAACATATGCATCGTATCACAATGTATCGTGACACATATTGAATCAAGTCTTTGCTTATACTGAGCTGTAATTATAATTGTATCAGTGACAGTTTGTGTAAAGTGGAGTTCAGGTGTGTAGGAGGTTTTATATGGTACATGTGTGTTGAGGGAGGATCTCTACTCTAACACTGATGTTGTTTTACAGTCTTGATAGTCACATCTGGACTTACCGAGCCTTCCTGCAGTTCCTCACAGCTAGAATCAGTCTCAGTCGTCCCTCCTCTGATGTGTTGTACTTCTTCAGGTCCAACTCATCCAGAACCTCCTCTGACATCAGCAGCATGTAGGCCAGAGCTGAGCAGTGGATCACAAAGAGTTTCTTCTCTGATCTGTTCTCTGACTTCAGGAACTCTTGGATCTCCTGATGAACTGAGTGGTCGTTCATCTCCATCAGACAGTGGAAGATGTTGATGCTTCTGTCAGGAGAGACATCACCTCTGTTCATCTCCTTCAGGTTGTTGATGGCTCTCTGGATGAGTTCTGGACTGTTGTCTGTCTGACTCAGCAGACCTCCTAAGAGTCTCTGGTTGGACTCCAGAGAGAGGCCATGAAGGAAGCGAACAAACAGGTCCAGGTGGCCATTTTTACTTTCAAGGGATTTCATCACTGCTTTCTTCAGGAAGCCATCAAGTGTTAAATCAAAACGTTTCTTTCCCAGAAAAGCCTTAATAACCTCTGTGTTCCTGTTGGTGAAACAGTGGAACATGTAGACTGCAGCAAGAAACTCCTGAACACTCAGATGAACAAAGCAGTAGACTGTTTTCTGGAAGATCACACTCTCTCTTCTGAAGATCTCTGTACAAACTCCTGAGTACACCGAGGCCTCTGTGACATTAAGACCACAGCGCTCCAGGTCTTCTTGGTAGAACATGATGTTTCCTGTCTTCAGATGTTCAAACGCCAGCCTCCCCAGCTTCAGAAGAACTTCCCTGTCAGCCTCCGTCAGCTCCTGTGGACTCGTCCCACGTCCCTCATCGTACTTCTGCTTCTTCCTCTTTGTCTGAACCAGCAGGAAGTGTGAGTACATGTCAGTCAGGGTCTTGGGCAGCTCTCCTCTCTGGTCTGTAGTCAACATGTGGTCCAGAACTGTAGCAGTGATCCAGCAGAAGACTGGGATCAGACACATGATGTGGAGGCTCCTAGAGGGCTTGATGTGTGAGATGATTCTGCTGGACAGATCTTCATCACTGAACCTCCTCCTGAAGTACTCCTCCTTCTGGATGTCAGTGAAGCCTCGCACTTCTGTTACCATGTCCACACATGAAGGAGGGATCTGATTGGCCGCTGCAGGTCGGGAGGTTATCCAGATGAGAGCCGAGGGAAGCAGCTTCCCCTGGATGAGGTTTGTCAGCAGCACGTTGACTGATGACTTCTGTGTGACATCAGACACGACCTCATGGTTGTTGAAATCCAGTGAAAGTCTGCTTTCATCCAGGCCGTCAAAGATGAAGAGAAGTTTACAGACAGCGAGCTTCTCTGCTGTCACCTTCTGTAATGTTGGATGGAAAACATGGAGCAGCCTGAGAAGACTGTACTGCTCATCTCTGATCAGGTTCAGCTCCCTGAACGACAGCAGAACCAGCAGACTGACATCTTGGTTTTCGGAGCCCTCTGCCCAGTCCAGAGTGAACTTCTGCACCGAGAAGGTTTTTCCAACTCCAGCGACGCCGTTGGTCAGAACGACTCTGATGCGTCTCTGTTGGTCAGGTGAGGCTTTAAAGATGTCGCAGCACCTGATTGGAGTGTCATGGAGGGTCTCCATCTTGGAAGCTGTCTCTAGCTGTCTCACCTCATGTTGGGTATTAACCTCTTCACTCTGTCCCTCTGTGATGTAGAGCTCAGTGTAGATCCTGGTGAGGAGGGTTCCACTTCCTGTTTCATCACTCCCTGTTTCATCACTTCCTTCAGTCACATGTTCACATCTCCTCCTCAGACTGATCTTATGTTCATCTAAAGCATCCTGCAGAACACTATCAGCTGAAAGAGAAGAAAATATTCTGGGATTAAACTGAGAAAAAGAATCTTGATTAAATAAAAATGTTTTTGAATGAATGATAATCATGATAACATTAAATGATCTACAGAACACAACAATTGTTCCTTTAATAAATGAACAGTTCCTGTTTTCAGACATGATGACATCAGCAGACAGATGTTCAGTCTTACTTTGTACAGTGTTAGTCTGACTGACTGTCTGCAGTCCAGCTCTTGTTCTGGATCTTTTTCCACACTGGGGACAGGAGGAGTGTTCTGATGAAGCAGACTGGTCCCAGTATGAGGTGATGCACTGTCTGCAGAACCAGTGTCCACAGCTGGTAGAGACTGGATCCTTCAGGACGTCCTTACACAAAGAACAGCAGGACGGCTGCTCCTCCACAGAAACATGCCTCCTCTTCCTCTCTCTGTGAAGACATGTCTTTACAACTATAATGATTTGTTAACTATTGTTGAAAGATATCCAGATTTAGCCGACACTGTGTGGAAGCTCAGATGGTCACAAGGATCCATAAGAGGTCATTATTTTTCTGTTTATTCAGCATTCAATCTGTAATGAAAATGTTTGTTTCTATAATTTATATTTCTATCTGAGCACACACAGCATGTGATGACTCTGCTGTTATTTTTAATCTGTCCATGAGGACAAACAGTCTCTAGTAGGTCCAGCATGTTAGCAGCATAACAACATAGAAGCTTTGCCATTCAGCAAACTGGTCAGCAGGGGTTCTCAACACGTCACACACATGGACCATGGAGTGACACACCTCCACACCACCATCTCCGTGCTAACACCAAGGTTTCTCTATCACATCTTTTGTTTACAGATAGTTTCTAATTGTCTGGTGAAACAAGTTACTGTTACATTTATATTGTTAATAAATTATTTCAATTTGACAATAAGGCCTTAGTGTGGTGCACTGCAAACAAACAATGGAGATTATATCACTCATGACACCATGTAGACCATCTTTGGAAATAAGAATTAATAATTCAATGAGTCATCACAACATAAAACCAATTATCCTGAAGTAGACTAGTTTAAAAAAGGCAGAGACATCGTGCTAAAAGAGAAAAACAGATTCAGGGTTTCCCCCAGAAAACTTGCTAAGCCTTGTGCTAGGTTGGAAGGGCGGCCGATCAGTGGCGAAGCATGTTTTTCCTTTTGTGACAGGGGCCTGACACAGCCAGCAACTGACTGATGGCAGTGTCCTATAGGTAACCGATCCATGATGTAGTAGAATTAAGAGTGGTTCCATACTGCCTTGCATTAAATCAATGTTAAAAGTTGACTGGAAATTAAAAAAAATGACTGTAATAATCAATGTAAGTATTTTATTGGACCTATAATTGGTCCTCTCGTCAATCTAAAAAAGGAAGTAATATGACACATAACATTTATAGTATTTTGAAAACTTTGTCAACATCCCAAAATATATATTTTAATAATTTACCTGAACTTTAGAGAAGTAATCACGGCGAAGCACCTTGGCAAAATCCAGCAAGGCTCCATAAATTGTATGGTGGGCAATTTCATGCTTTAGGAGCCAGTAAAATTATGGCTTCATGCTCCATGTTAATCACTGGCTCGAATGCTGCAGCCTACAACATGAAAACAGTTCAAGCTAACTATTGGATATTTCATAATAGATATTTCATTATAATCCATTTCATATATTTACATTTGAAACAATGTGGCATTCTGCTGCCATATTGATGCTGTGTGATGGTGGAGAGACCCAACATGAGCATTTAGCACATCTGGACTGTAAGTCGTGCAGGAGCTTCAATAAAAGCTCTGGTCTGCATCGCCCGCTGCCGGTGGCTGCCAAAGACTAGGCAAAACATACTTAAACCGAAACTTTGACTTTATTAAAACAGCTACCGCCAGAGCTTATCTAACGCTGAATTTAACAGCTGCGTTTTACGACTAAACCACTGTGAAATTAGGGCATTTAATATTGTTAATATTGTCACGTAGTACAAAACAAACAAAGTAAAACATAATAACTGGTCAGGTACAGCCACCCGCTGAATTTCGGCACCCACTAATTGTGATTAAATTCGCTGGTTGTATGTTTCCCATCGCGGCATGGAGAATGCTGCTCTGCCACTGCAGCGGACGACGAGCTAACATCCATGCTAGCTGCCTCATCCACCCGCGGCTCAGCCAACGTCGTGCCGCTGCACACCTGGTCAACAGGTGAACCAGCAAGTTCAATGTCTCCACCTTTGTTTAGCCGACTTCAGAAGAATAAGTCAGCATTTTTTGGCCTTTTCTTTGTGACATCCTTTATGTTCAATCACAAGTAGCCTAGTTTACGTTGTGTTGACCATAAGATGTCGCCATTGCACTTTCAGCTTTGTTACTGATGTATACGAAGCTATTTTGAATAAATAGATAAACGATGCTTCGCCTGGCGGTGGGAAATTTAAGCCTGGTGGGCCGTCAGGCTTCTAATACACTGTGGAAACCCTGAGATTGATAATTGAATCGTGACAACTAATTACTTTGAGGACAAATATGACAAAATCAAACATTTGAAGAACAATTTTTAAGAGTTTGAAGAGTTTAAAATGTTTACCATGACTTTAATATGAAGGCTAAAACACTGTAAGTAGGAGTATACATTCTTAAGTTAGGTTTCTTTATTATTTAGTTTTTCACAGAGTTTTTCTAAACGTGTCGTCTTTGGACAGGACAGATGTCAGCTTACAGTAAAAACAGTCTCTTACTGTGTGTCTGAGGGTTCTGGTTCAGTTCTGAAGTGTAGAGGTTCACGTTTGGACCAGTCACTCTTCAGAGACAGACAGCTGGACACTGGAGACTCTGCTCTCTGTCTGTTGGACTGAACTCTGCAAACACAAACATGTTTTTTTTATTAATCTCACAAACACCCTAAAAAAAATCTATGATGTCATTTAAGAAGCTCTAAAAACACAAACTCCTGCAACAGTTTAAAAGTTTGTATTAGTCCTCTTAGATCAGATTACAGCTTTCTTCAAGGTGACTGACAGCTGTCACAGGTAAGAAGAGGAAGACACATTATTTATTTTAGTTTCACACACAGTTTGTTAGATTTAGGCAGCAAATACATCTCAGTAAATAATGTCACATAAAACACACAATCAACCAGTGGAATCAGAAAAGACTGAAAATGAGTCAGATAAATAAGTTAGTATCAGTTCTCTTACTGTGTGTCTGAGGGTTCTGGTTCAGTACTGAAGGCTGGAGGATTATCTTTGGACTGGTCACTCTTCAGAGACAGACAGCTGGACACTGGAGACTCCATTTTGTTCTCTGCTTCCTCCACACGATGACATGTCTGAGAAACAGGAAGTAGCTCACAATCTCCGGTTCTCCCTTCACACCCACAGCAGCAGTGTACAGTATAATATATGGAGGCAGATCTCCACTTGGTCAGCTCTCTTTAAATCTGAACATTCACTCACAGACTTTGGCAGTGAAATAAAAAAGGTTAGATGAAGACTCACCCTGCATCAGCTTTAGATTCCTCCCTCGTCTGTCGCCTCAAACTTCAGACAACTGACTGAACACTTTCACTTTCACTGGATCACATGATCTTAGCTCCTCCTCCTCTCTCCACCTACTGCTGTGTGTGTGTGTGTGTGTTTGTGTGTTACATGTTTGATGGTTCTGATGTGAGACTGCAGTCTGACCCAGTCAGAGCCGGTTCAGTACGATTACCGTAAATGAGCCACGGCTGCTGGAGCGCAGTCTGATACTGGAAGTGTTGTCTTCTTGTTGTCCACCACAGGGGCCACATGTGTGTTTGTGTGTTTAATATTGTGCTTCATGCTCTCAGTCAGGTTCAGTGACACACACACTTTGTTCACTTTATTTTATTATCATCCTGATTCCAACAATCAATAAAAAGTTGAACATCAGCTCTGATAATCAGTCGACCCGCAGCATACACACATTACAAACATACATGTACATTTATGCATCATTTTCTTTCACTTGTATTTTTCTTACTCGAGTACATTTAATATCAGATACTTTACTTTTACTCCAGTTTGACTTCTGGGTACTTTTTTACAACACTGTCAGTTTATCACAAACATTCAACATGAACACACCTGGAGAAACAGGACGGGAATGTAATCTGAAAAGTAACTAGTAATCTAAACTGCCAGACTGATGTAGTGGAGTAAAAAGTACAACATTCACCTCTGAGATGTAGTGGAGTAGAAGTATACAGCTGCAGAAAATGGAGACACTCAAGTTAAGCTCCTTGAATTTGTACCTGTACAGTACCTGAGTACATGTACTTAGTTACTTTCCAGGCTAGAAACACTGAGACATGATGATCATGTAGTCAAATACTGTGGAAGTGTTTTGTAATCAGCTCAGTTACACAAACAAATGATTCTTGTTCTCTGTTTCCACTGATGACATGTGATTACATTAGTTACTAGTTACTTTGCAGATTACATTCTGCATCAGAGCCAAAGTTGATCATTCTGAAATTAATTTATTCTATCAACAATCCAAACAGTGATTGTGATAATCAGCTGACTCAGAGTGAACGCTTCATACAAACATGTAAATATATGGATCAGTTACTTTTAATACCAACTGTAATAAAGACTTTTACTCGAGTGCTCTTCATGTTTGTGACTTTCACTTTCACCAAACTAATATTTCAACAGCACATCTTTGACTTTTACTGGAGTCTGACTCAGAGTACTTTCTCCAACACTGGCTGAAACAGAAGACAGATGTAGAAATATAATAAAGGTGGAAATCAGATATCTGAGGCGGTGACTGCTTCCACCTGCAGAGGGCGCTGCAGTACAACGTTTGTCACATTCATCAGTGATGAAGCTGAACATCACTCAACTCTTCTTCTTTAACCTCCTGCTCAACAGATAGTGAATGTTGCAGCTTTATTTATTATTATCATTTCTAAGAATGAGTTTGTAAGTTTTAATGCATCACTGAGCAGATGGAGGATTAAAGTTTGTAAAAAGCAAAACAAATCACAGACCGTCGACTAAATATATTGAATTTAGCAGAACTGAAGCTGCTGATGCTTAAAGGTGTGATTTTCTAATTAGAATAAGTAATAAATGAGAGTGTTTGGTGAGTAAAGCTACAAAGTGCAGCACTAGTGAAGGAAAAGGTAAAGAAAGAAGACGTCCATGTGTGACAGCCAGTGGCGGCTCTACACGGGGGCCTACAGGGGTCAGTGACCCTGTAAAAATGTCCCTGGCCACCGCTGTGCCAGAGAAACATATCAAGGTATTGAGAGAGCTGAGGAGCTGGTGGAGGTTGGAGAGAAGGCAGGTGATGAAAGTGAGGGCACTGACACAGAGAGGGACACTCCAGAGGGTGAGGAGGAAGAAAACATACAGGGACAGAGAGAGGAACAACCAGAGGAACAGCAAGTGGATTCATGTGGATCAAGTACTGCACCATCAGGTTTGTCATGTACAACAGCTCTTCTTGTTCAGGACATTTGCAAAGCAGTGTCATTACAATTCATAGTACAATGTGTCCATAAAATGATGCTTTCTGCCAGAAATGAGTTTTTGCCTCATTAATATGTGATTCTTATGTTCAAAAAAGAAAGAAATATTTGGCCTCAATTTTAAAATCCATGCATACAACAGTAAATAAATGTTGTTTCTAGTTGTGCCCTATCTTTACTGTGCATCTTACCACAGATATCAGCAAGTCCAAGAAGGATGTAGCAGTGCAGCCCAAGCTGAACATATTCAACCATGAAATATTGCACCGGGAGCAAGCTAGCAAGTGCATGGCTAGATAATTAGCATTGGCAGCACACGTTAATTACTGGCTGATAAAGTTACTATTTCTGCACAGAAACGTCTGTAACTTTCAGTATACATGCTAGTAATCCTCACAGTAAAAATACATGCTCCTCACAGTCTCACAGAGCGTTAAAACATTAAACACAGAAACATTAGTTGTGCACATGTCTCCACCTCCAGTTCGGAGGATTTTCCTCTGCTGAGGCGCGTAAAGAGGAATCTGCACTATTAACCACCAGGTGGCTCCAAAACTACAGTGTACATGTTTAGAAGACAAGCATGTCTATTTTGTGGAAATTCACAACAGGTTATTTCTAACTCTGTTACACCTGCTATATTACAAATCAGAGCTGGAGGAAATAACCCACAGATCATGGTTTGGGTTGGACGACAGTATTCACAATCAAAGGTTCTGGTTTCAACGCTGCCGAGCTCCAGAACACATCAATGTGTTGTAGATGAAGGCTGACAGACAGAACGACAGCAGCTGAACTGTGTGTAGAGCCATTATCAGGGCAGATATTCAGCATTTCTCTGATGAATGCTTCCTGAGTGTTTTGTGTCCAACTGCCAATAAAATAAATGAAATTAAAACAGATACTTTACCTCTGATGCAGCGTTCTGTCTGTCGTCACCAGTCTGGTCTCACTCCACGTCCCCCCACAGCACTCTGATTGGTTACACATCACAATTAACAGCCTTTCAACACTGAATGATCTCAATCTGTTGAGTCACTGGTGAGGAAGTAGAGAGGAAGTAGAGCGGAAGTAGTGAGGTAGTAGAGAGGAAGTAGCAGAAAAATGGACTGACTGAAGGAAAGAACCTCAGAACTGAGCTCAGGTACAGTACTGGTGTAAATTGTAGTTACATTCCATCACTGGTTATTCTCCACTTTCACACCGAGGTTTTTAATTTTCTGTAAATTAATATCAGTTTTCTACTTGATTACTAATAACAAACAAAAAACACATCAGTCGACCCGTAGAGGGAACATCAAGTCCAGCTCATTTTTAGTGATTTGTCTTCTACAGAATCTGTTTTTCTTTAGAGAAATAAAAAAACACAATACATACGGGATAAAAAACAAACAAACAAACAAAACTAAATGAAATGAGACGCTGACATATCATAATATAGATGGAGGCGATTTACATCACATGAGATTTGAATAGTGGGATTAAATATAAAACATTCATTATATATTTCTTAATCACTGATAATGACACTCAAGGTAACAGTTAGTACATGTTTCTTCACGTCTAAAGGAAGTGAAAATGTTCTGATGTTCAGTGTGTGAGCAAAGTTTAAGACTGAACTGACTTTACAACTAAATCTACAGATATTACAGCAAATAAAAGCAACTCTGATCAATATGTCTTTTTTTAACAACGGATCAAATGATCATGTGAAAATTAAAGTTTGTTTAAGGCGACAGATTCACAATGATGACCAGACTCTTTGGATTCTTTAGGTCACTTTCTGCCACAACAGTCTGGTCGGATCCACTCGACAAAGAAGACTGTAAAGCTGTCAGATACAGAACCTGCTCTGATAACAAACACACTTGGGTTTGGAGTCAGAACCGTGTTTCAGTTTGGAGACTTCAGTGAAGTTCTGATTAAATACAAACTTCTTTTCTTCTTCTCAAACTATTTTCTGTTCAGTTCTGAGAGAATCTGGTGTTGGTGGTCAGAACCAGAACTGCTTTTTCACATCAACTTCTAAAATATAATGTGGAAATAAACTGCAATTCACCATCGTTCCACATGGTGGAGCTGCAACTGACAGCAAAAACAAATATCCAATGAAATATGTTGATCTACAATTTTGTTGACAAACAGTCGTTGATGCTCTTTGTGTTGAAAATATGTGAGTGAATAAAAGAATAAAGATCCAGGTGGAGGTCCAGGTGGAGGTCCAGGTGGAGGTCCAGGTCCAGGTGGAGGTCCAGGTGGAGGAGGTGTCTGAGTGTGGAGCAGAAGGAGTGGAGGAGTGTCAGTGTGTCTGCAGAGACTGTGTAGAAGGACAGAGCAGCAGCAGAGCAGTCCAGATACACTGATGATACTCTGTCACATCCAGAGGAACACAGGGATGATGCTGGACTGGACATTGTGTGTGACAGTGGAGCTGATCTCAGAGCAGTTCACACTGCAGCACTGACAGTCATCTCCACTTGTTGTGATTGGTCCGTCAGTCACTGCTGGATGAAGCTCTCCTCTCCACTCCACCTCCCAGTAACAAGGCCCAGTCAGAGCCTCTCCACCCACCAGCTGATGGTGCTGCTTCAACCTCTCTGGATCATCAGGACACAGCTGATCCTCTCAACACCTCCAACTTTCGGATCAATCCGACAAAGATCACGGCATCCATCTGATGATAGAAGCAGAGAGACAGCAGAAGTGATAAATGAGTGTTTCCAGAGACTCCCTCCCTCAGCTGTCAGTCAGTGATATAAAGACCAGCAGGACTTCAGTCCTGTTCAGACCACAAGTGGAGCGGCTGTGTAGCGTAGCCAGCTTCCTTTCAGCTTCATGTTAACGTGTTGGAGTGAAGCTCACAGACCTGCAGACACTTTGGACATCAAGTCTATTTACTCTGCAGGTTTCACTGAAGGACACAGTGGAAATAAACTGCTGACAGTCCCTGAACGCATCATTACTGCAGGAACACAGATACTCACAGCTCACTTTAATGATGATTTACTGCTGTTAAAAACCAGAGTCTCACTCACATTTAAAGATTTCATCTACTTTGGAAACATTACATGACAAATATGTAAATATGGAGTCTGTTATAAAATATTTGGACAAATCAAATGACACATGGGCAGATATAAATCTAACGTTAAAGGTCCTACATTGAACAGTAAAACATCAGCTGTGGTTTCTGGACTTCAGCAGAGGTTCTGGTCTGTATACAGACCACATGGTTACTAAATGTAATGCTGGTTCTCTGAAATAAGAGCCTTCAGTCAGACTGATCTGAGAGCTGTGACAAAGATGAACTGATGAGTTCTTCAGTGTTGAAATGAGAGAACAAACACTTTGAGATCAGATTTGATGCTCCGACAGTTTGATGAATGAGGACACTGTCTCTATACATCCTGTGATGCTGTCAGCTGTGATCAGCTTTATTTCCTGTAGACATGAACACAACAACAACAGTCGTCTTCACATCAACTCAAACACACCATCACGACAAGCTTCTGGCTCGTCTGATTGGCTGACTGTTCTCCTCTCACAGCTTCACTGAGGAAAGCAGGAAATACTGGATCTTTACTTTGATACTGTGTTTAGTACAATACTGCTGAAACCAGCATGAACTGACTCCAACCCTCTACTGACATCAGAGTCTCCAGTCTGCAGTCTGGACTCTTCTTCAGAACCCACAGCAGCTTCATGTCTGAATCCTTCAGGTTGTTTCCTCTCAGGTCCAGCTCTCTCAGATGGGAGGGGTTGGACTTCAGAGCTGAGACCAGAGAATCACAGCTGATCTTTGACAAACTGCAGCAAAACAATCTGAATAAAGAATAAATGATGGAGATAATAATCAATTTATAATCCAATGTGTGTAAATCAAATGTTAGTTCAGAGGATCTTCTGTTAACAGATGAAATCATAAACATTAATTCACTTTAACAACAAACTGAACATTTTCTACAGTTATTTTAAGAAACAGAAGTCTGAAGACTGAATTTAGATTAAAAAAACATGAAAATATGAACCAAAGGAGATTTATAACTTTATGGATGTAAGTAATGTATGAATGTAAACTCAACAGCAAAGTCACAATAAACTTCTTCCAGAGTTTATTGTGACTTTGCTGTTGTAAACATGCTGTTCCTACTAACAGTCACATTTCTTGGTTTTGTCGCATGTTTAGATGTGTAGCCTTTATTTCCACTTTGCACTTGCCCTCCAATAAATAGCCTGATAATAAACCAGTGTTTGATTGCTCTTTAGAATTGCATCTGATTTGCATGTCTTCCAAACAATTCTCAGTATCAAGATAATGTGAATAAACTCATGTTGACAATAATTTGTTGACACAAAAGAAATGGCAATTACATACAACTCACAGCTACACAGGATACACAGCTAAGTAGTTAGCTTTCTATAATTACTGAGTTTATTCATTTTACATTCATCTACATATTGTGTTATTAAGGCCTGAAAATAAACTTGCGCACTATGTGCACACACATACTGCCCTGTTCTGACTTTGAGCCTCTCTATAATCATGTGCACGTCTGAAGACTAAATCTAGATTAAAAAACATGAAAATATGAACCAAAGGAGATTTATAACTTCATGGATCTAAGTAATGCATGAATCTAAACTCAAATATCAATACAACAGTAACAGAGTCAGTGAACTGACCTCAGAGTCTCCAGTCTACAGTTTGGACTCTGTAGAAAATCACAAAGCAGATTCACTCCTGAATCCTGCAGCTTGTTGTCTCTCAGGTCCAGCTCTCTCAGATGGGAGGGGTCGGACTTCAGAGCTGAGGCCAGAGAAGCACAGCTGATCTCTGACAGACTGCAGCGCTCCAATCTGAATAAAGAATAAATGATGGAGTTAAAAATCTCTTTATAATCCAATGTGTGTAAATCAAATGTTAGTTCAGAGGATCTTCTATTAACAGATTAAATCATAAACATTAATTTACTTTAACAACTAACTGAACATTTTCTACAGTTATTTTAAGAAACAGAATTCTGAAGACTAAATTTCCATTGATAAAACATGAAATATGAACCAAAGGAGATTTATAACTTCATGGATGTAAGTAATGTATGAATGTAAACTCAAATATTAACACAACAGTAACAGAGTCAGTGAACTGACCTCAGAGTCTTCAGTCTACAGTTTGGACTCTGTAGAAAATCACAAAGCAGCTTCACTCCTGAATCCTGCAGGTTGTTGTAACTCAGCCACAGATCTCTCAGATGGGAGGGGTTGGACTTCAGAGCTGAGGCCAGAGAAGCACAGCTGATCTCTGACAAACTGCAGCTCCACAATCTGAATAAAGAATAAATGATGGAGATAAAAATCACTTTATAATCCAGTCAGATGTGTTCAGGTTTTAAATGTGTAGCTCAACATTACTGTGTCCTCATCAATGAGCTTTTCTCTAAAATGAGTAGAGAGACTTTGTCATTGTGTTATTGTGGATCATCATCAGCCTTCTACAGACATCATCCACATGTCAGCACAACATTCATACAGCTGTTCATGTCAACACAGATTAATAACAAGCTGCTGATCTCAGTCAGGTCTGGATCAATACAATTATTAAACATTTATCATTAAAAGTATTTAAAATGATCAATATCTTTAGATCATACTGGAAGACATGACAGGACATCTTTCAGTTCCAGCATAAGAACTGAGGCATTGGCTATAATCACTTTCCTGTGTTGAGTTTTTACTCCATTGACAGTTTTGTCAGAGCAATTTTATCTTCAAATATTGCATTTTTTACATCCATTTACCAGGTGTTGGAGAGCTTGAAAGACAAATCATGTTCTGTGATGAACGTGCACACGCGTCCCGTAAATGACCAAATAATATCCGGGTTTCAATTAACCGCAGGGTCCCTTTAAACGCCGAGTGCAGGTGTATATGTTGGTGAATAACCGCCGGTTCCAAATAAATGTCGGGTCTAATTTATTTATTTATTTTTAATTCAAGGAAGAAGACGTGACCACTGACACTGCACATTTTTCTTCTTCGCCTTTTTCACGTGTTGTGCTGCTTTCTGTCAGTCAGTATCACACTGATGATCGCCATGGCTCCGGTGCAGCAACAAAATAAAAAGTATGACTTGAAATTCAAACTTTCTGTCTTAAAATATGCAGAGGAAAACTCTGGAGAAGCAGCCGCTAGACGTTTCTCTGTGGACCAGAAGAGAGTGAGAGAAACTGAGCTTCAGCGTCTGTCCGAGGAGGACAGCAACAGGGCCAGGCTGCCTGCTGGAGGGAGGAAGAAGGCTAGCGAGGAGCCTGAGATAAACATGCGGGGATGAGTTATCAGCAAACGGGCACAACACGAGAGTGTCCCGCAAAATGATCAGGGTGATGGAGAAACAAATGTCCGCCACCGTGAGTGACAGCAGAGATGAGGAGTTTGCAGCGAGTGCTGGTTGGCTGAATCGTTTCCTCCGCTGCAACAACTTCACTTGCAGAAGACAACTATTGCCCAGAAGGATGCCAGAGAATTCACAGAGAAGCTGGAGAAGTTTGTGACATTTCCATCCCGGATTTTTGAGAGGAAGGAATTAAACGCCTGTCCCAAATTGCCGCCTGGTCTGTTCAGTGAGTGAAACAAATAAACGGCCCGGCTGTTATTTGGTATTTTACGGTGTTTTCAAGTCTCCCACACACGCTCAGTCATTGATGCCGGTACGTCAGCTGTGGTTGTTGCTCCCGGTAATCGTGTTGTGTGTTGGACAGTGTTGGGCACGTTACTTTTAAAAAGTAATTAGTTATAGTTACTAGTTACTTCCCTCAAAAAGTAACTGAGTAAGTAACGGAATTACTCCACTATAAAAGTAATTAGTTACCAGGAAAAGTAACTATTGCGTTACTTTTATTTCTTCCCCCTTTTGAGCTCGGCAGTCACTTCAGCTATCAGCATCTACATATGTATTTAGAAAATGTCTTCTTTATGGCGGACCGGCTCCTGTTCTCCCTGATATTTTACCAGTGAAGCTCTGAAGGAGTCTGAGTCAGCTGATGATAACAGGAGCAAGTTCTCAACAACATACCTGTCTATCATTGCATTCACTTCAGTCTGTGTCACAAGTTTTAGTGAAGCTGTTAGCGGAGCTCACGTTAGCCACACCTGGCCTGCTGTCATCATCAACAGCTCAGCAACAGAGTTTTTATCCAGTGTTAGTTTTGAAGAAGCGTGTGCTGCTGAGAGATGATTCATTAGATCAGAGTTGTTTACAACAGACATGGACAAAAGAGATTAAAGTAGTGTCTGTACTTCCACTTAGAAAACGTTAACTTTCCCTCCGGACTCGCCATTGCTGCAGTTCACCTCTGCTAGTTTGTGTGTGAGGCTGCTGTGTGCGTGTGTGCGTGTGTGGTTTGTGTGTAAACT
Source organism: Sparus aurata (assembly GCF_900880675.1). Lineage (NCBI taxonomy): Eukaryota > Metazoa > Chordata > Actinopteri > Spariformes > Sparidae > Sparus > Sparus aurata. The sequence continues at coordinate 29,195,746 of NC_044205.1, forward strand.
GAACACTGCGTATGATTGGCCTACAAACTCTCACTCCACCTTAGAGAGCCAATCACCATCACTTGCGGTTGTCTCGCCCCTCCCTCCTCCCTTTGCAGCTCCGGTGGCTGAGAGCCGAGTCGGATGACAGCAGCTCCGGTGACAGCGCGAACGTGATTCACGTCCTCAACAGGTCGTTCGCGGACGAGGGACGTCAAGATGTGAATCACATTCGCGCTGTCACTCACTCATGATTCGCGTTGCTGAGGACGTGATTCTCGTTCATGTACAGTGCTGAAAGTGGCGCTGTGTCACTCACTCACTCACTCACTCACTCAGGGCGTTTACATGACACTCAAGAAAACCAAATTACTGCGTTAGTCTGACTATGAACGGATTTTTAAGATGCATGTATACACCTTTGTCTGACTAAAATCGGACCGGATCGGATTTCTCATAGTCGAATTACACTACGTAGATTATTCGATTGATAGTTGCATTACTCCTGCATGTATACGTTTCCAGCGGATCGGATTTTGCGTTCTGCACAGGCGCGAAATTTTTCACCAAGGCCGTGATCCGGAAGTAGACGGGCGGTGGCGGCGTCTTTCCTCCGAAATCACCGCAAGAAAGAGCGCCAGAGTGCACCTAGTTTGTGTAATTATCATGTACACCATATACGAAGTGTACAAAGATGTAGCTTCATCTCGCTCTTCGTACGCCATCTTTCTTGAATGCCGAGGCAGCTGGTGACGTAAAGAGGTCAGCCGGAGGTGTGCCATTAGTTGAAATGGGTACAGCGCCACCTAGCGTACCGGGGTATGACATGCTTTCGGCCAGTAATTCGATTTTCTCACTGGCATGTTTACTCGGATAATTGCAGTTGTCCGACTGAGCAGCATAGTCGAACTATGGCTGTAATCTGACTAAGCTGTGCATGTAAACGCACTCACTCAGGGCAGAGGAGTTGATTCACGTTCAGTAACCGTACTGCTAAAATTAGCGCTGTGTTGCTAGCATCCGTGTTGCTAACATCCGTGTAGCATTATGTTAAGTGATTTTACTGTGCACAGAGGACACTTTCACCGTGTGATAATTTTAGTGCATGTATACCACTCAAAGCAGCGCTGCGTCTCCCGCGAACGATTGTGTACTATAGTCCGTGAACGCACCGTCCCTCAGTAAGTGAACGTGAACCTCAGGGCTGATTAATGAACTGAATGACGGATCGTTTGGCTGCTTATCAGTTCAGGGAGTTGGAGAGCACTGAACGATTCGGTGAACGAATCTTTTGAACGAATCTTTTTAATGAACGGATTCTAGAGATTCAGTAAAGTAAAAAGAACTGCCGTTCCCATCACTCGTCTCTGCAGGGGGATCAATGCAGCAGACTCGGTTGAAGCACATTTTTCCTAGACCCGCCCCATTTTACTTCTGATTGGCTAATAATGTTAGTTTCCGGCAATCCGGCTTTTCCGACCTGAAAATGAGGCTCTCGTGAATCATGCACATCCGTCAGGTGTTGGTAAACATAATGACATTTAATTTTGATGATGACATGATTTCTGTAGGTTTAATATCACGGGGGGCGAATGGCGAATTTAAGTTGCACACAGTGAAAGCTATACACTCTAAATGATCCTGAAATCGATTTTTATTGTCACCACTGCTATTTGTATAATTTCTACAAGTCACCGTTTAAGTTGAGGGACTGAAATCCTCGTCATCCTATTCAAAGGCTGCAACAGGCGACTCATTGAACTCATTGAAGTTAGTTTCAGGTTGGATATTTGGTGGATCTTCACTCGGGTCCAGCTGTGACTTTACTGAGGTTCACCCAGTGTGAGCAGCAGGAGGACGGTTAGCTCACCTTCCAGAGCCGCGCTGAATCACTGAGACTGATTTAGGGACCGTCATTAAATTACATAGCATAAATATATTGATACAAAATAATTACATTTTTTTCGATATCTTCCATGTCATGTGACCCAGTGACTCCAGCAGCAGATTGTATTAGTAAACTGGACGAATGAGACACACCTATTGTTATTGTATTTTAGTGCTTCCTCTACTTTATATGAATATTAATATTGTGACGAGCTTGAGCAGAAGAAAGTCTCTCCAGACAGATCTTTAAATTCAACACGGGTCCTGAATTACTGACGTAGTAACGTGCAGAGACCACAACTTTATTCACCCCTTTTTGACACAAACATTTGACGAACATCATCACCCGCCTTCCCAAACTCTGTCATGGTGCACTCTGCAAACAACAATGTCTATGTGATTCACAAGCTAACATCTTCAGAACACAACAGCACCGATCAAACATGTACACAAAACATCACGTTGGTACACATCACAACAACAATCTGATAAACGCTTGAGAATCACTCCCATCAGTCTTTGCGCCAACAGCGCTACCAGTCGGCAACCGGCACTGCCCTGATCATTACATAGCCCCCATCTGAGGGGTCAGTCGTCCCCGACAACCCCATCACCCAAAACAAAGTCCCTCAAATGTTCAGGGCATTTTCGCTGGCGGACAGGCCGTCCGTCGCTCCCAGAAGTTGTAACGAGGGCAGTGTCACACCGGTCGGGCCGCAGCCTGTCGCTGTCGTTCTCCTCTCCAGCAGTAGATGGGGCAAGTGGCCGATAAGGCGAGAGTCTGTCTTGATGCAGCACCACCACACGTCCCCGGCCAGGCATGCGTACCCGTTACACCACCTCAGACAGTCGGTTCACAACTTCACCAGACCCTTGCCAGTGACTCTGAAGCTTTGGGGAGACGCCCTTCTTGCGGACAGGACAATACACCCATACTTTATCCCCTGGTGTGAAGGCTTGCCCTCGGCACCGCGTGTCATAGGTTCTCTTTTGCCGTATTCCAGAGTTGACCTGAACTTGGCGAGTGTAGTCATGAACGGCCTGCAGGCGATCGCTCAGCCTGCGGAAGTAGTCCATCTCTTTCCCTCCAAGAATCTCAGGCTCAGGTGGAGCTCCGAACACCAGATCCACCGGTGTGCGGATCTCTCTCCCAAACATGAGGGCAGCAGGCGTGCACTGGCTGGACTCCTGGACCGCAGTACGATAAGACCACTGGACCAGGGGCAAGTGGCGGTCCCAGTCCCGCTGGTGTTGGCTGGCAAGGATAGCAAGTTGAGTAGCCAAAGTACGGTTAAACCGCTCCACCAACCCGTCGCTTTGTGGATGGAGTGGTGTGGTCCTTGTCTTGACCACCCCCAGTCGCCGACAGACCTCCCCGAAAACCTGAGACTCGAAATTCCGCCCCTGGTCACTGTGGAGCTCAGCAGGGGCCCCAAAGCGGGAGAACATCTCCTCTACCAACTTTTCAGCTGTGGTGGTTGTACTCTGATCCAGAACTGCATACGCCTCTGGCCACTTGGTGAAATAATCCATGGCCACCAGGATGTAGCGGTTTCCGGAATCGGTGACCGGAAAGGGCCCCAGGACGTCCACCCCCACTCGCTCCATCGGAGCCCCCACCAGATACTGCTGTAGTGGTGCATGCGAGCGCTGGGTAGGCCCCTTCTTAGCAGTGCAGGAGTCACAGCAGTGCACATGCAACTCCACATCTCGTCGACAGCCAGGCCAGTAGAACCGCCCCCTGAGGCGGCGGAGAGTCTTGGAGTTCCCAAAGTGTCCTGCCCCCACCGAGCCGTGAACCACCTGGAGGACTTGGGGCCGGAGCAGTCGCGGCACCAATAGCTGCAGGCAGTTGTTTCCCTGTCCAGGAGCATGCCACCTCCGATACAACAGCCCATCATGGATCTCTAGGTTGCCCCATTGGGAGTGGTAGGCTTTCACCTCGGGGCCTTGTGCAGACACCTCTGTCCAGTCCGGGCGCTGGTCTCTTTCCAACCATCCTCTCGCCCGTGCCAGGGTCTCATCCATCTCTTGCTGCTGTCTCAGTTGCGGCGTAGTCAGTGGATACCATCGGCCCTCACTGTCGGTTGTCTGGGCAACCGCCACCGTTGGTATTGCTTTGTCTCGTTCCTCCTGCAACTGACAGTAACGGCATTCCAAAGCCACACAGGGCCGCCGGGAGAGTGCGTCAGCATTGCCATGATGTCGTCCTGCCTGATGCCGGATATCAAAGTCATAACCCTGCAGGGCCTCCAGCCATCAAGCGATCTGCCCCTCAGGCTGCTTAAAGTTCAGTAACCAGGTCAGGGAGGCATGGTCTGTGCGGATGAGGAAGTGGCTGCCGTGCAGGTAGGGTCGGAAGTGTCGTACTGCTAGAACCACTGCCAGCAGTTCACGTCTGGTCACACAATAGTTCCTTTCTGCCCGACTCAGTGCGCGACTGAAGTAGGCCACAGCTCGCTCTCCATCCACCTCCTGCTGTGAAAGGACAGCTCCAACTCCCACATTGCTGGCGTCTGTGTCCAGTATGAAGGATCGCTGGGCATCGGGGACAGCCAAGACTGGGGCTCCCGTAAGGGCTGTCTTGAGTCTATGGAACGCTGTGGCACAGGATTCATCCCAGTTGAACGGTTGACCTTTGTCGGTCAGACGGTGGAGTGGGCTGGCGATGGTGGCAAAGCCCTGGATGAACCGGCGGTAGTAGGACGCCAGGCCCAGGAAGCTCCGCAGCTGGTTGACGTTAGCAGGGGTTGGCCAGTCCCGTACAGCAGCTACCTTTGTTGGATTGGTGGCTACGCCCCTGCCACTGATCACGTGGCCCAGGAACTCAGTCTCTTGGGTCAGCAGGTGGCACTTGGCAGGGTTCAACCTAAGTCCTGCCCGCCGGATGGAGGCAAATACATCTCGCAAGTTAGACAAGGCCCTGTCAAAGTCATTGGCATGCACCAGCAGGTCGTCGAGGTATACAATGCAGTGGCTGCGGGGTATATCAGCCAGCACCCTCTTCATCAAACGCTCAAAAGTAGCTGGTGCGTTGCAGAGCCCAAATGGCATGACACGGAACTGCCACAGCCCCCGCCCGATGGTGAAAGCAGTCTTTGGTCTTGCCTCAGGGGCCAGCTCCACCTGCCAGTAGCCACTACGCAAGTCAAGGGAGCTGAACCAACTGGACCCAGCAACCCAGTCGAGAGCGTTGTCGATTCGAGGGAGTGGATAAGAGTCTTTTTTGGTGATGGCGTTGAGACGGCGATAGTCCACACAAAAACGCCAGCTGCCATCTTTCTTCCTCACTAAGACAACCGGGACTGCCCATGGGCTGGTGGAGGGTTCAATCACCCCAGCAGCAGCCATCTCAGGGATCATGTCCTCTGCTGTCTGGCGTTTAGATAAGGCCAATCGATGGGGTCGTAGACGAATGGGCTGGGCAGAACCGGTGTCGATGGAATGCTGGACCAGCCGAGTCTGCTTACAATCTTCATTTCTGGCAGCGAAGATTTCAACAAAGTCATCCAGGAGGCATTTTAACTGGTGGCATTGCTTTGAGTCAAGGCTGTCACAACAACGCTGCCATAAGTTGCGTACTGCTTCAGTTGTCTCGGCTGAGGGAAAAGCAGCTGGCTTGGCAAGTGGAGTTGGCTCAGGCGGTGGCAGCGTAGGATTACAGTCGCTGGGTGGGCGGGATGGTGAGACACAGGGGGGTGGTGTTTGCTGGGCTGCTGCTGTTTGACAGTGGGAGCGTTGATCCTGGGCCCCTTTCTTCTGCCCTTGGCCGGACTGGAGAGCCATGATCTCTGTACCAAGGGTGATGGTTGCTCTCACCATGTCTACGCAGGCTCCCCAGCGGGTCAGCAGGTCCAAGACAACAATGCAGGGGTCCTGGATGTTGGCGAGCCAGAAGTCGTGTGTCAGCTCCTGGTTCCCTGCTTGTATTCGCAGCGGCTTTCTCCCTCTCATGTCAGCTTTTTCTCCTGTCACTGTCATTAGTTGTGTGTGGGTTGGTGACCATGCAGCTGTGAGTGGACCAGTGGTGCCCGGTAGGATGCCAGGTCGCACCAGAGAAATTGTAGATCCTGTATCTACCAGGGCCCGGCAGGGGTGGCCATCAAGTTGACAGGCCAGATACAGTCCTTTAGTGTGTCCTAGGCGTCCAACCAGTGTACATCGGCCTTGGAGGGGGGGTGGAGGCTTGAGTGGTGGACCCCTCACTGGACCACTCCACTGTCGTTTTTCGCCGGCTGGTTGGCTCTGGCCTTTGGTGCTGGTGCAGGACAGTTACGGGCGATGTGACCAGGCTCATCACACCGGTAGCAGCGGTCAGTCAGTTGGGGTGGCCGTCGCCTGGCTAGTGTGCGCCAACGCTGAGGCTGCGGCGATGGAGGCCGAACTTGGCAGACTTCTTCAACCGCCGCTGCCTCGTAGTCAGTCATTCTGACTTGCGGTTGGAGGATGGAGGGCCTCTGTTGGCCAGGCCGAGGCATGGAGATTACCACCTCAACCCGTTCAGCTTCACAGAGGGCCTCACTTAGGGTTTGGGGCATGGCAAGGCGAACGTGTTGCCACAACCGTTCCGGGGTAAGCCCCTGCAGGAAAGCGTGGAGGGCAAGTTCCTCTTGGGCGGCTGCAGGGAACCGTGGGTATCCATGTTGAGCATGCAGTTGCACATCTGCAGCGAAGGTGCCCAGGCTCTCTCCTTCCTGACGACGACAGCTGGCCAGCTGCTCCCTGCTTTGGTTAGTGAAGGGCCGTTGTCCAAAACGCCTATCCAGTGCCCGGGTCAGGGCTTGGAGGTTCCGCTGCTCTGCTGGAGCCAGGTCGAGAAGCACCTGCAACGCCTTCCCTTCTAATGCCAGGGCCAGGTGGGTAACTGCTTCTTCGTCATTCCAGCCACTGTGCCATGCTGCTAGCTGGACCTGTGAAAGGTATGGCTCCAGTTGTGTGAGTCCATTATACTTGGGCAGTTTGGCTGCTGTTCTGGGTGCAGCTCTGGGGTACATCAAGTTGGGTATGGGGTCCAGTGATGGTGGCTCAGTAGCAGCAGTTGCAGTGATGGGTGCCAGCAGCTCCCGAGGAGGCAGGTTATCTCCAGCAGTGCCAACTTCGGTCTGTAGGTGGCGGTCGACGCCGACGAATGGGTGGCATCGTCTTGTAGTACCACCTCCGGCCTCTGGGTGGCGGATGTCGGCGGCGAGCAGCGGGCGTTGGCCTGTAGTGCCGCCTCCGGCCTCTGGGTGGCAGTCGACGCTGGCAAACGGTGGGCGCCGTCTTGTAGTACCACCTCTGGCCTCTGGGTGGCGGATGTCGGCGGCGGGCGGCGGGCGTTGGCCTGTAGTTCCGCCTTCGGCCTCTGGGTGGCAGTCAACGCTGGCGAGCTGTGGGTCTTCTCCTGTAGAACCACCTCCAGTAGCCAGGGGGCGGTGTGGATAGATGGCACTGGAGCCATCAGGGACCCGCGGCGATCTGCTGACTTTCAGTGGTGGAGACAGCATGTTTCCTGTATGGCTCGCTCCAGCTCTTGAATCTCCCGATCTATCTGTCTTTCCATCCCACTTCTGACACCAATGTGACGAGCTTGAGCAGAAGAAAGTCTCTCCAGACAGATCTTTAAATTCAACACGGGTCCTGAATTACTGACGCAGAGACCACAACTTTATTCACCCCTTTTTGACACAAACATTTTTACGAACATCATCACCCGCCTTCCCAAACTCTGTCATGGTGCACTCTGCAAACAACAATGTCTATGTTGATTCACAAGCTAACATCTTTAGAACACTACAGCACCGATCAAACATGTACACAAAACATCATGTTGGTACACATCACAACAACAATCTGATAAACGCTTGAGAATCACTCCCATCAGTCTTTGCACCAACAGCGCTACCGGTCGGCAACCGGCACTGCCCCGATCATTACAATATGTAGAAATGATAATTTTTTTTCTCAATAGCTTCCATGTCATGTGGCCCACTGACTTCTGAAAATAGTGTTAAGAAAGTTCTCTAATGCTCAAGAGGTTCACATATTTTCAAGCAGCAATGTCAGCTTCTACACTATTTTGTCTAATGTCTTAGATTCTGATTCCTAAATTCTGAAAATGATTTTTTCTTTTTTTTTAAATCTCACCACTAGGTGACATTTAAAGGGTCATTTTTCAAAATGTTCTCCCAGGCGGGCATGTCCCCGGACCCCCCAAGTGTTGCTGGGTTATCAACTCAGAGCACAGCTGCTACAAAAAATATAGGGGAAACACTGACTGTTCTAAGAATTTTGGTTTAAAATACAAGGCAAGAAATTATGACAAATGATACACACACCTGGTGAAGGACCCTTGTTACGTGGGCCGATACACCGAGGAAAAAAATCTTCCTATTTTTCACAACCGAATGTTTTCAAGTATGAATATAGGACATTTTTTTCTCGCAGCCAAACGCTGCACGCTGGAAATCCGGCACGGTGCCAGAATACTAACCCTAACCCTGCATACAATATTTAAGTAAATGCATCACTTTACAAACACCTGTTCCAGTACTCACTCTCTGCTCACACATTCAGACTTCATCATCATCATCAACTCCATCAACATCAGCTGACTGACTCTGAGCTTCATCCTAAATCATCTTCTAAACTTTACTCAGTAAAGTAAGATGCTCCATCTCTTAATCCTACCTTACTGTACTGATAGTGTATAATTTATGCTCCTGTTCACAAAGTGACATCCTGTCTAAATGGAGGCATCATTACTTGTTGGTGACAGATCAGATATGATGCTTCAAACAGCTGCATTAGGAAATAAGCTTTACAGTCTCTGTGTGCTCCTGTAAGTGTAAGAGTGTGTTTGTATCCTCCATGTGTGTGTGTGTGACAGAGACTGGCTTTATGTACAAATGTAGAAGTTACACTGTGTCCTGAAGGTTATGAATAAAAAGACATTTTCTTTTAACTTTTCATACGTAGATGTGTCCCAAGAATTTAGATATTGATTTCATTCTGCAGCACAATAACAGATAAATCCTTCAGTTTCTGTACTAACACCAACCCAGTTAGAGTTCAGACTGAATTCTGAATCAAAATGTTCAGACTGACAAACATTAAAAAGAGCTGCGTGATTTGTGCTCAGATAAACACAGAAAACAAGAGAACTGAAGGAAATTCAAAACCTCTGTGAGAGATTTAAATCAGGTAGATATACAGTGTATAAGAGAAAAAGACATGAACTGACTTCAGAACCTCCAGTTTACAGTTTGGACTCTTCAGTCCAGAAAACAGCAGCTCCACTCCTGAATCCTGCAGCTTGTTGTGACTCAGGTCCAGCTCTCTCAGATGGGAGGGGTTGGACCTCAGAGCTGAGGCCACGACTTCACAGTGAATCTCTGAGAGTCCACAACCAACAAATCTGTGATAACAGAGAAAAAACTATCAAAATTCTTCATCATAAAAATAGACGCGGCATGTTTAATCACAAAGCAAATGAAAGTGAGTGGCTGTGATCAGCTGGTCAGTTGTTGAGTCTGAGCTGGTCAGTCACTGATCAGCAGGTCTGTGGTTTAAAACTGAGCACCTCCTGTCCACATGTCAAACCCAAACCAGCAACATGATGAACAGAAACTGAGGCTTTAGACAAAAGTGTCCATCAAACAGCTGTAATGTAAAGTGTCATATTCTAACAACCAAGATGCTGTGATTTGTTTGTTTAACTCTATTTCAACATGATGTTGATTAACTGTAAAATCACTAAGTTGTAACTGCACTTGTGTGTTTTTATCTCAGTTATGTGCTCGCATGTGTTTAACACAACTTTGATGTCACTCTGCTTTTCATCTTCCAGTAAATTCAGTTAATGATTTATTTTGAGTTTAATCAGTGCTGAATAAATACAATAATTATAATAAGGGCTGTGCTGAAATGTCAATACAACAATATATTGTAATATTTAATGGCAATATATTTCATCGATTTCAAGCTCCAACAATCTGTATTCTGAAAATAATGATTCTTGTTTTAAACGGGCTGTGAAAGCCGACAACCTCCTGTAGGTGTCGCAGGACACTGTTCATACAGTGACACAAGAAATTAATACAAGCACTCTATTTTCTGAAGATGTTTACTGTGTGTTTAGGGACACAGTCAGAATACTTGTGCAATTCATGAAGACTTCTACATAAGTTCAGTGACACAAAAGAACTTAATGCACTTTAGTTTCATGTTTTTTGCTCTGAATCGCGTCACATAATCACCAACATTCATTTTCATGCAGAAATGTGATCAGTCAGTAGGACAGACAGGATGACAGAAGCTTTTCCACGTATAACTGCAGCATTTCTTTCCTCATATAAGTTGCCCTGATCCAAACCCGGCTGGCCTCTGTGGTTCTGATTCTACCTCCGGAGGCGGATCAGAGCCGCAGTGAAACTGTCACACAGACGGTGATGCAGAGAATCGCTGCATGATTCCTGCACTGACAGGGCCGTGTGAATGAGGCTAGTGTTACTGTACACAGCAACTTATAGTTCACATCTGTTTTTACATTTTCACTAACTATGTGTTAAAGTGCAATATATCACGATATGCATCGTATCACAATGTATCCTGACACATATTGAATCAAGTCCTTGCTGATACTGAGCTGTAATAATAATTGTATCAGTGACAGTTTGTGTAAAGTGGAGTTCAGGTGTGTAACAGCTTCACTTCTTCTCTGAGCTCGGTGATGATAAAATCCTCCACTGAACTGAACTGTTAAAGACGCATTAAAAAAAGAAACAGTGCACAAAATGTGGATTAAAATCTCGACTGTGGAGACATTTCTGAAGCCTCCATCACCCAAAGAAAGACAGTGAGAAGATGACAGAAGTTACTAGTGTTCACTAGTTTCATAGATAGAAACACAACAATGATTTTTATGGACATTTCTAAATGAACACATGTTTAATTGTTTGATAAAGAAACAGGTTAAATACTAATTTAAGGAAAACTTTTCCAATGTGGAGGTTTTATATCGTATATGTGTCTTGAGGGAGGATCTCTACTCTAACACTGATGTTGTTTTACAGTCTTGATAATCACATCTGGACTTACCGAGCCTTCCTGCAGTTCCTCACAGCTGGAATCAGTCTCTGTTGTCCCTCCTCTGATGTGCTGTACTTCTCTGTGTCCAACTCATCCAGAACCTCCTCTGACATCTGCAGCATGTAGGCCAGAGCTGAGCAGTGGATCACAGAGAGTTTCTTCTCTGATCTGTTCTCTGACTTCAAGAACTCTTGGATCTCCTGATGAACTGAGTGGTCGTTCATCTCCATCAGACAGTGGAAGATGTTGATGCTTCTGTCAGGAGAGACATCACCTCTGTTCATCTCCTTCAGGTTGTTGATGGCTCTCTGGATGAGTTCTGGACTGTTGTCTGTCTGACCCAGCAGACATGCTAAGAGTCTCTGGTTGGACTCCAGAGAGAGGCCATGAAGGAAGCGAACAAACAGGTCCAGGTGGCCATTTTTACTTTCAAGGGATTTCTCCATGGCTTTCTTCAGGAAATCATCCAGGGATGGGTAGTGGGTCTCATGGCCACCAGTACCTCTACCTAGCAACTTTGATATCTTCTGCAAAACAGATTTTGGCTTTGGGTCCCTGGGTGTGAAGTCTTTTACAGAAGCCTCCAGGACCTCTGTGTTCCTGTTGGTGAAACAGTGGAACATGTAGACTGCAGCCAGAAACTCCTGAACGCTCAGATGAACAAAGCAGTAGACTGTTTTCTGGAAGATCACACTCTCTCTTCTGAAGATCTCTGTACAAACTCCTGAGTACACCGAGGCCTCTGTGACATTAAGACCACAGCGCTCCAGGTCTTCTTGGTAGAACATGATGTTTCCTGTCTCCAGATGTTCAAACGCCAGCCTCCCCAGCTTCAGAAGAACTTCCCTGTCAGCCTCCGTCAGCTCCTGTGGACTCGTCTCACGTCCCTCATCGTACTTCTGCTTCTTCCTCTCTGTCTGAACCAGCAGGAAGTGTGAGTACATGTCAGTCAGGGTCTTGGGCAGCTCTCCTCTCTGGTCTGTAGTCAACATGTGGTCCAGAACTGTAGCAGTGATCCAGCAGAAGACTGGGATCAGACACATGATGTGGAGGCTCCTGGAGCTCTTGATGTGTGAGATGATTCTGCTGGACAGATCTTCATCACTGAACCTCCTCCTGAAGTACTCCTCCTTCTGGACGTCAGTGAAGCCTCGTACTTCTGTTACCCTGTCCACACATGAAGGAGGGATCTGATTGGCTGCTGCAGGTCTGGAAGTGATCCAGACGAGAGCCGAGGGAAGCAGCTTCCCCTGGATGAGGTTTGTCAGCAGCACGATGACTGATGACTTCTGTGTGACATCAGACACGACCTCATGGTTGTTGAAATCCAGTGAAAGTCTGCTTTCATCCAGGCCGTCAAAGATGAAGAGAAGTTTACAGACAGCGAGCTTCTCTGCTGTCACCTTCTGTAATGTTGGATGGAAAACATGGAGCAGCCTGAGAAGACTGTACTGCTCATCTCTGATCAGGTTCAGCTCCCTGAACGACAGCAGAACCAGCAGACTGACATCTTGGTTTTCGGAGCCCTCTGCCCAGTCCAGAGTGAACTTCTGCACCGAGAAGGTTTTTCCAACTCCAGCGACGCCGTTGGTCAGAACCACTCTGATGCGTCTCTGTTGGTCAGGTGAGGCTTCAAAGATGTCGCAGCACCTGATTGGAGTGTCATGGAGGGTCTCCATCTTGGAAGCTGTCTCTAGCTGTCTCACCTCATGTTGGGTATTAACCTCTTCACTCTGTCCCTCTGTGATGTAGAGCTCAGTGTAGATCCTGTTGAGGAGGGTTCCACTTCCTGTTCCATCACTTCCTGTTTCATCACTTCCTTCAGTCACATGTTCACATCTCCTCCTCAGACTGATCTTATGTTCATCTAAAGCCTCCTGCAGAACACTATCAGCTGAAAGAGAAGAAAATATTCTGGGATTAAATTGAGAGCAAGAATCTTGATTATATAAAAATGTTTTTGAATGAATGATATTCATGATAATATTAAATGTTCTACAGAACACAACAGTTGTTCCTTTAATAAATGAACAGTTCCTGTTTTCAGACATGATGACATCAGCAGACAGATGTTCAGTCTTACTTTGTACAGTGTTAGTCTGACTGACTGTCTGCAGTCCAGCTCTTGTTCTGGATCTTTCTCCACACTGGGGACAGGAGGAGTGTTCTGATGAAGCAGACTGGTCCCAGTATGAGGTGATGCACTGTCTGCAGAACCAGTGTCCACAGCTGGTAGAGACTGGATCCTTCAGGACGTCCTGACACAAAGAACAGCAGGACGGCTGCTCCTCCACAGAAACACTTCCCTCTGTCTTTCTGAAGAGATAAAGGAAAATCACTCAGATTAGAAATCATAGATCAGTCTGACAAAAGAGAAGACAGACTGTAAACATAAGTATGTCTTCTCCAAGGTCTGAATCTGGACTGAACTCCCAATCACTAACACTTTGTTTCTGTCTGAGTCACAGTGGAGCATTGGAGCCCGACCGATACAAATATTTGGTGATTCAAAAATCCGACATTCTGATATATCAGCTGATATATATATTTAAAAAAAAGAAATAATCCAGAAACGCGTCACAAAACCTCAACAGATTTTCGTAACAGTTATTTGTAGTTATTTATGAGTCCTCACTGAAATAATATGATAATGCAGTTTAAAAATAAACTTGGTTGTTTTATTGTCACAACAGAACAGAGGAACATCAAAATATATGATAGAGTTTGTGGCGTTCTAAACACGAGTGTTGCCAACAGGACGTTGTAGAGCAGGGGGCACACACTGTTTTAGCTTGAGAGCTACTTTCAAAATGAGCAGGTCAAAATGATCTACCTACATAACAAATACTAAACATCTATTCATTTATACATACACTGAGTATACTGTATATAACACAATGCATAACTGATATATAGAGTAATGTAACCCTTGATACTGCACATAAAAACTGACAGCAGTAATGCACATAGGTGACAAACAGCCATCAATACTGCACACAGTTTACACACCGGGAGCTGCTGGTTTTCTCACTGAAGGTTTTGAAAGACTGAAAAATGATCTCTCCCCGCGTGCGTTCTTTCATGGGCAGTAATGTTAATATCTCCTCTTTTCAGTCATATCTGTAAACACCATCTGAATAAGAGCACACATCTGGGCTGTATCTCTGGTGTCTGTACACTCGTCTAACTGCAGTGAGAAACACTCGCAGTCTGCAATGTCTCTCCGAAGCTGCTGTGTCAAATCCTCGGCCATGACTTCACAGCTGTGTAACTGTACTTCTTGATAGCTGAAGAGCTTTGATTGATGAGAATATTTCTAGTCTGTATTTAAAATCCCGAAACAAGGAGTCAGCTGCCTCAACAAAGGCCTCTTTTATCATCTTAGCACTTAACAAAGTGAAACAAACAAAACAAGACATAAATGTATCGCCTGTGATGAAGTTAGTTTCAGGTTGGATATTCGGTGGATCTTCACTCGGGTCCAGCTGAGACTTTACTGAGGTTCACCCAGTGTGAGCAGCAGGAGGACGGTTAGCTCACCTCCCAGAGCCGCGCTGAATCACTGAGACTGATTTAGGGACCTTCATTAAATTACTTAATAAATAAATTAATACAAAATAATTAATTTTTTTTCGATAGCTTCCATGTCATGTGACCCAGTGACTCCAAACCAGCAGCAGACTGTATTAGTAAACTGGAGAAACAAGACACACCCCTTTTTATTGTATTTCAGTGCTTCCTCTATTTTATATGAATATTAATATGCACTTGGACAACTGACATCCTTTGTGTTTAGTACTGGATACAAAATGAAATGAAAAAAATTAAATGACTGTAAATTTAAGAAATTGTTTTGTGCTGCCTGAAATGAAAAACATGAAATCAAATACTGTAAATCATTTTCTTTGTGCTGCCTATTTAAGTGTGAAGTGTTTAATAAACTGATAAATAAATATTTTTTGTGCTCCCAGATATTTTACTTTAGGAGCACATGTGCTCATTGGGAAACATGTCAGCGTAGAGCCCTGCTCAGTACAATATACCCTCCTCTTTCTTCAACAACTGTGTTTGATAAAAAAGGTTTGATGAAGATAAAAACAGTCTCAGAGTGAAGATTCTGGGACAGTATCCATGAGATACTTCCAGCCCTCATCAATGGAGCCTTTTACTTTGCAAAGATAAAGAAGAAATCCTCACTTGTCATTAAAGCAGAACATAAATCCCTCATTTTTTTAATTTATCTATCTGTAAAATACTTTGTGCTCCTCATCCTGACATTCAGTGAAAGTTGTAATTCTTGTGTTTTGAACAGATCATTTGATCCATCTGCAGTAAAAACACTGAGATGACTTTTGTTGGTTTTCATTCATCAGTAATTCTTCCATCGCAGCAAAACACGTTGAATAAGCCATCAAACTCCTGAAGGTTTAACTGAGCAAACTAAAGACTTTGAAGACTAAATTTCTCTGACAGACAAACAATGAATGAACTTGAAGTATCTCACTAGTCAACAATATTTAGGCTATATCCCATGATGCAACACTGCAGTGTGTTCAAAAAGAATATCTGATGTTGACACATAATTGTCTCGTCACTACGTATGATACAAATCACAAAACTTTAAAACATAATTTCCATAAAAGATATTGACTCCTATATTTTGTGCAGCTACAGTCATATAATGGTAATGATTTAATTATATAAACTGAAGTTAGTATCAGTTCTCTTACTGTGTGTCTGAGGGTTCTGGTTCAGTACTGAAGTGTGGAGGATTATCATTGGACCGGTCACTCTTCAGAGACAGACAGCTGGACACTGGAGACTCTGCTCTCTGTCTGTTGGACTGAACTCTGCAAACACAAACATGTTTTTTTATTAATCTCACTAGAACACTTAAAATGTAGGAAGCTCTAAAAACACAAACTCCTGTAACAGTCGATTATTAGGAGTTTAAAGTTTGTATTAGTCCTTTTAGATTAGATTACTGATTACATTAGAAGGTGACTGACAGCTGTCACAGGTAAGAAGAGGAAGACACATTATTTATTTTAGTTTCACAGACAGTTTGTTAGATTCAGGCAGCAAATACATCTCAGTAAATAATGTCACATAAAACACACAATCAACCAGTGGAATCAGAAAAGACTGAAAATTAGTCAGATAAATAAGTTAGTATCAGTTCTCTTACTGTGTGCCTGAGGGTTCTGGTTCAGTACTGAAGTGTGGAGGATTCTCATTGGACCGGTCACTCTTTATAGACGGACAGCTGGAGACTGCAGACTCTGCTCCGTCCTCCTCTTCCTCCACACAATCACTCATCTTCTGCACTTCAGAAAGCACTGAGGTAAATATGTAGCACATGGAAGGAGAACAACATGAAGACGAGGAAGACAAACAGGTGAAACAAGATGAAGAGGAGGAGGAAGGTGTAAAATGGAGCTGGTGAAGCTGCAGACTCATCACCCAATGTGATGCTCAACAAAAGTGACATTTACAAAGATGGGCCATGTTTCTGTGTAATTAAAGGGACGTCCCTCAGTATGATGTCCTGCTCTGTCCACTCAAAACAGAGACTCAACTAACTGCCTGCACACTTTCTCTCTAACTTGTTGGTTGCTTCCTCCATGTTTCATGTACCTGGATCACCTGCTCAGGTTTGTGGTGTGATCACTTTATGAGCTTCTCTCTGTTATTCTTTGCTCAATGGAATGTAACCTCACTGAATAGTCCTGCAATAAATCACATGTTTTCATAAGCTTCTAAAATACAAACATGTTGTGATATCACATTTAAATTGGTGTTTATCAAATACAATGATTGATTATTTGAGAATTTGTATTCCAGCCTAAAATGTTAGAAGTTCATAGTCCTTAGTTTTAATATTAACACTTGTGTTAATATCCTGATCCTTTTGATGAACATTTAGTCTAATTAAGGCTAATTAAGCAACATGATACTTTTGACCAACATTTATTGTATCTACACTGGAACAACACAATATCTTGACTGTCTGTGCAGTTTGATCCAAGTCTATAAAACAGACCTTTGAGCATTAGATGTTTAATTAAGTCTGAACCTGCTGATGACGATTTACTGATTAACTATTAAATCATTTTGTCAGCTGTACCTGAAGTGGTGGACAAAATATTGAATATAAATTAAATCCAGTAAAACAAAACCACTGTGGTCTTCTGGACTTCAGTCAGTCTGAGAGGTAACCAGTAACACTGACAGTGAACTCAGAACATGAGAATCAAACAAGTCTGATCAAGAGTCTCAACCCAGACAAACCGGTCTGTTGAGGAAGTAACACACACACACACACACACACACACACACACACACACACACACACACACACACACGTCAGTTTTCTATAATATGAGCTTGTTGTCTCTTGTTCAGTGTGAGTTTTGTATCCAGTCACTCTGCACTCACAGAAGAATCAGAGACTTTGACTGTAAAACAATAATGTAGAAATAAAACTCACCCTGCCTCAGACGTCTTCTCCTCCTGCTGCTGCTCTGTTCAGTCAAGATGGAGTCTGAACTCTGACTGACTGAACACTTTCACTTTAACTGTCTCCTCCCTGTTCTCACCTGCTGTACCTGAACCACCTGGTCAGTGTTGCTCCTCCTCTTGTCATTTCCTGTAAATCACATGTGTACTTTTTTCTGTTCAGGTGTCTCCATGATGACCTCCCTCTGCTTGAACAGCTCAAACTAACACAGATAAACCAAACACAGCAAACTAAGTTCAGATTGCTGTCAGACAATCTTCCCCTGGTCAGCTGAGTTTACCTCCCTTGAACAATGTTTCTGGTTGTAGATCAGCTGAACAAGTATTTGGTAACGTTCAGCTCTTCAACGTGAGCTTTGTCCTGGAACAGCTTCTTCACAGACATGTTGCTGCTGCAGTCGTCTTTGTAACACCACAACAACTTGAGTTAGTCTATCAAGTCTCAGTGTGTCAACAGCAGCCTGACAGCGAGCAGCAAACTGCAGCTGCCAGAGTAACAGAGTAATATTACCACTGTACTCAGATCTGTATTATCAGGTCTTAACTTCAGTAAACGCTGAGTCGAGCTGCTGTCAAGTTAAACCACTCCACTGTTTGACATTTTAATCCATGATGCTGGAAAAAGATCATATTTTATGACTCATCATCTGATTGTGAGTCTGCAGAATAAGATTCAGCTCTTCAGCAGATGTGGTGGAGAGTAAAACATGTGTGTGTGTGTGTGTGTGTGTGTGTGTTGTGTATTTAGTTGTGCAGCCTGCTGTGTATTTAAAGTGTGTTCACAGCAACAGTCACTGTGAGAATGAACCACAGTTACAGCTGGATGGTTCAGCACAGAATGATCCAACAGGAGGTTTGACACACATCTCAGAGTACTTTCTCCAACACTGGCTGAAACAGAAGACAGATGTAGAAATATAATAAAGGTGGAAATCAGATATCTGAGGCGGTGACTGCTTCCACCTGCAGAGGGCGCTGCAGTACAACGTTTGTCACATTCATCAGTGATGAAGCTGAACATCACTCAACTCTTCTTCTTTAACCTCCTGCTCAACAGATAGTGAATGTTGCAGCTTTATTTATTATCATCATTTCTAAGAATGAGTTTGTAAGTTTTAATGCATCACTGAGCAGATGGAGGATTAAAGTTTGTAAAAAGCAAAACAAATCACAGACCGTCGACTAAATATATTGAATTCAGCAGAATTGAAGCTGCTGATGCTTAAAGGTGTGATTTTCTAATTAGAATAAGTAATAAATGAGAGTGTTTGGTGAGTAAAGCTACAAAGTGCAGCACTAGTGAAGGAAAAGGTAAAGAAAGAAGACGTCCATGTGTGACAGCCAGTGGCGGCTCTACACGGGGGCCTACAGGGGTCAGTGACCCTGTAAAAATGTCCCTGGCCACCGCTGTGCCAGAGAAACATATCAAGGTATTGAGAGAGCTGAGGAGCTGGTGGAGGTTGGAGAGAAGGCAGGTGATGAAAGTGAGGGCACTGACACAGAGAGGGACACTCCAGAGGGTGAGGAGGAAGAAAACATACAGGGACAGAGAGAGGAACAACCAGAGGAACAGCAAGTGGATTCATGTGGATCAAGTACTGCACCATCAGGTTTGTCATGTACAACAGCTCTTCTTCTTCAGGACATCTGCAAAGCAGTGTCATTACAATTCATAGTACAGTGTGTCCATAAAATGATGCTTTCTGCCAGAAATGAGTTTTTGCCTCATTAATATGTGATTCTTATGTTCAAAAAAGAAACAAATATTTGGCCTCCATTTTAAAATCCATGCATACAACAGTAAATAAATGTTGTTTCTAGTTGTGCCCTATCTTTACTGTGCATCTTTCCACAGATATCAGCAAGTCCAAGAAGGATGTAGCAGTGCAGCCCAAGCTGAACATCTTCAACCACTCTGATGGGGGACAGGAGACGGAGCTTTAGGCCAGACTGGTATGAGGGGGTCAGGGCTCCATGCCCACCTTTTGCAGCATCGTCCTGCTGGATTTCATTTCTCATTTTTGATGGCCCGACCTCATTGTTTCAATCCATGCACTCTTTATGTACAAAATAAACTTTTGTATGATTTTAATGTGATGCAACATTAAAGTTTTTCATGTTTAAATATCATTTATTTCCGTTTGTTAACGTGCCCCTCTGATTAAACACTGGCCCCCCCAGTAACATTTGTCTAGAACCGCCACTGCATGTTTCCAACCTCAGAGACTTCCTGTCAGCGGCCAAACGCTCTGCCTCCTCAGATCGTCTGCGTCCAGTGAAAGAGACTGAAACGTGTTGAAAGAAAGCGTCTCGGCTCGCTGTCAGACATCAGGCGGCACCTTTAGCCTCGACGGCGAGGAGAAGCTTCAGACGGACAAAAGAGGCGTTTGTGCTGCTCGGAGAGACGAACGAGTCGAGCTGATGAGACGCTTTATGTTTCATATAAAGAGCAGCAGCCCGGAGCAGTTAGCAGCTGATCCAGGATCTGCTGCTCCGACACCTTTAAACAACAATTAGGAGACACCAAGGATTCTTTATTAATACAAGATGCTAATAACAAGCTGCTGAGGCTGATGATTATTTACAACATTCAAAGAATATTCTAATAGAAAGAGAAAAGACTGTGCGGCCGTGCAAAGTTTACAAAGACACAACCAACACTTTCCAAGTTCTGACCCTGAGTCAGTTTATGAGTTTCTATTTATTGGTTGTTGCATATACAGACTCAGAGTCGCTCACAGCTCATTTTCATCTGGAGTTTCTTGTAGATTCACCAACAATTTATCTTCTTTCACCTTTTTACTTTCAACCCCTTCAGACACACATTTTTTTGGCTGGGCAAAATAAAAACATAAAAAACTGATTCTGACTCTCCAACATAAAGACAAAGTGGAAAAAACACATTTTTGGTAACTGGTGTTTTTAATAGTATTTCTTCATGTCCATTCCAATGGACGCCACGACGAGATGGGCGTAAAATGTCCTCAAAGTTTTTCTACATAGCAATCAATCAGGTATGAGCTAAACACCTGGAGCTGGATGTTTGCATGCTGTTGAGTCTGTGTACAGTTCTGAACATGCACATGAACTTGATCGGTGTATCACAGCGTGGGTCGGGAACAGCAGTGACGTCATCAGCAGGAAAACCCGGAGAAATGACGCAATCTTGTAAAAACATGTACATGAACACATGAACACAATAGATGTATGATTGTAGATAAGATGAGCTGAAAATAAATGAGTGGAACTTCCAACATATAAGCAGACTGTTTATAGCAGCTAATGAACTGATAGAAGGTTCACTTGGAATGGAACTGGATGTTTTCATACACTACCAGTCACAAGTTTGGACACACCTTCTCATTTAATGCTTTTTCTTTATTCTCATTGTAGATTCTCACTGAAGGCATCAAAACTATGAATGAACACATATGGAATTATGTAGTAAAGTCAAAAGTGTGAAATAACTCTCAATATGTTTCATATTTGACATTGTTCAAAGTAGCCACCCTTTGCTTTGATTACTGCTTTGCTCACTCTTGGCCTTCTCTCCATGAGCTTCATGAGGTCGTCACCTGAAATGGTTTTCACTTCACAGGTGAGCCTTGTCAGGGTTCATTTGTGGAATACATACATGCACTTTCTGTGTGAGTGTATGAAAATTGATGGTGAAATTGAGGAGCTGAGGGAGCTGAGGGCAGAATACATGGAGGGGAAAGAGGCCGCGGCAGTCGGCACAAGGTGGGCAGCAGCGGAAGCAACCACCGCAGCAGCAGCAGACACAGAACCGGAGGCAGTGCCGGTCCCAAAGAGCTGCCAACGGAACCAAACGTCGGACACTTGAAATGCCACAAGCCCGTGTGTGGTAACTGTGAGGAGAGCGGAGGTAATCTGCAGACTGTGACCAGTGATCACAACGGCTCTTTGTTCGTTTTACATCAGCTCCTTTACAGCTTTTTACATTATTATTTTATATTATTTGGTGTTTAAATAAAATGTTTCATGATCAAATAAGTTTTTTTTAATTGTTAATGTTCTTGTTCTGAGTTGTTTCTATTAAAATCTTGTGTAAATATGCAATAATTAGGGTTTACTATGTGCGATGATATGAATATTGATAAATGTATAATTAAACGTGTTAAAATGTACATTTTGCTGTTATTTGGTTTGAAACAAACATCATTTTTCTGTCTAACGACGCGCCTTGCCACTGACGATAAGAGAACCTTAAGAGCGGTGTGACTGAAAATCTGCGGAAAGATGTTTTTTTGTAATCGTTTCTGTTAGCTACAAATAAATACTGTTGTAGAAAAGAATCCAGAAGCTGGTGAAAATGAGCAAAACTGAAGCTGAATCCAGAGAAGTGATTGAACAAACGGACGTTGTTTAAATGTAACGGGTTGTGTGTGTGCGTGGTTCTACGGTGGATGTGATAGTGATGTGGAGAAGAATCTCCCAGACAACCAGAGAGATTTGATACTTGTGTCTTAGCAAAGCAGAGTTTTATTATGAGGCTCAAGTTAAAGGGAAGAGTAAGTGGACTTTAGGAGTGGCCAGAGAGTGGATCAACAGGAAGGGACTAATCAAAGTGAATCCTCAGAATGGTTACTGGACGATATGGTTGAGGAATAAAAATGAGTCCAAAGCTAACGCTAGCCCTCCAGTCAGTCTCTCTCTGAAGCGTCAGCCTGAGAAGGTGGGGGTGTTTGTGGATTATGAGGAGGGTCTGCTCTCCTTTTATGACGTTGATGCTGCAGCTCTTATCTGCTCCTTTACTGGCTGCTGCTTCACTCACAAACTCTATTCTGTCCATGTACTAATGATGGTGGTAAAAACTCTGCTCCTCTGATCATCTCTCCTGTCAATCACACTGAGGAGAACAAACACTTGATTTTCTACACAAAGATTCACATCATTTCATGGAATAAATGGACATGTTTTAATCTGCTTTCACCCTGCAGTCTTTGTTACAAATTCCACTCATGTCAAACAAATGTGTTGCTCAAAGTATGTTTCCAACATGTCCTCTCACCTGGCTACAGACTGAGCCTCTGGGCAGCGTCCCAGCAGCGCTAAACACTCTGCCTTCAGTATCCTGAACCTGTGACATGCTGGGGCAGACTCCAAGGCACGGTCCATGCAAAATACAACCTAGAGACAACCACAGCACACGTGTCTGGAACCGCTGATATATCATAGAATACATGTGGATTTATTGCTGATGTGTGATGTATACATTGTTGATTTGTCACATTCTGATCCATGTGTTTTTATCTGTTTTACTACAAATGTTTTTCTCTGATGTGTCACTTTGATTTTTCACCACAACAACTCACCAGTTTTACCACATTGATTGATGTTATCTAATGTAGTCTCATTTATTCTAATAACTGCATGACTATTATATTATCAGAACAACAATGTTCTCAGAATTATGACGCAGTTGCATTTTGAATTGAACCATTTCATTATCTGATCATTGTAAATATAAGAAGAGCTGCATCCTGACAAAAAATGTATTAAAGAGCAAAAAATTGATTTTGATTTTCTTTGTGAATAAAAAAGAAACAGCTAAAACAAAGTAACTTGTGTCTGATTGATTATTGAGTTTGTTATTGATATCAACAGCTGATGTTTCTAATGGTGACCAAATCATGTGATTAAAAACACCATCAGCTGTTCTCAGAGTGACTTGAGCTGACGAGCTCCAATCCTCCATCACACCTGAGACAGCTGGTAGTGTGAGATGATGTCTGTCCCCTTTGGACAGCACGGCCACACAGGAACACACAGTTGTTCTGCACAACGTTATGCAACTGCAATCATTCACATCTGTGTCATGAAAAGTAGAACAATTACTATCCCAAGTAATAACAAGGAAATATTGCACCGGGAGCAAGCTAGCAAGTGCATGGCTAGATAATTAGCATTGGCAGCACATGTTAATTACTGGCTGATAAAGTTACTATTTCTGCACAGAAACGTCTGTAACTTTCAGTATACATGCTAGTAATCCTCACAGTAAAAATACATGCTCCTCACAGTCTCACAGAGCGTTAAAACATTAAACACAGAAACATTAGTTGTGCACGTGTCTCCACCTCCAGCTCGGAGGATTTTCCTCTGCTGAGGCGCGTAAAGAGGAATCTGCACTATTAACCACCAGGTGGCTCCAAAACTACAGTGTACATGTTTAGAAGACAAGCATGTCTAACTCTGTTACAGCTGCTATATTACAAATCAGAGCTGGAGGAAATAACCCACAGATCATGGTTTGGGTTGGACGACAGTATTCACACTCAAAGGTTCTGGTTTCAATGCTGCCGAGCTCCAGAACACATCAATGTGTTGTAGATGAAGGCTGACAGACAGAACGACAGCAGCTGAACTATGTGTAGAGCCATTATCAGGGCAGATATTCAGCATTTCTCTGATGAATGCTTCCTGAGTGTTTGTGTCCAACTGCCAATAAAATAAATGAAATTAAAACAGATACTTTACCTCTGATGCAGCGTTCTGTCTGTCGTCACCAGTCTGGTCTCACTCCACGTCCCCCCACAGCACTCTGATTGGTTACACATCACAATTAACAGCCTTTCAACACTGAATGATCTCAATCTGTTGAGTCACTGGTGAGGAAGTAGAGAGGAAGTACAGAGGAAGTATAGAGGAAGTAGCAGAAAATGGACTGACTGAAGGAAAGAACCTCAGAACTGAGCTCAGGTACAGTACTGGTGTAAATTGTAGTTACATTCAATCACTGGTCTTTCTCCACTTTCACACTGAGGTTTTTATTTTTCTGTAAATTAATATCAGTTTTCTACTTGATTACTAATAACAACAAAAAACACATCAGTCGACCCGTAGAGGGAACATCAAATCCAGCTCAGTTTTAGTGATTTGTCTTTTACAGAAACTGTTTTTCTTAAGAGAAATTAAAAACACACAATACATACGGGATAAAAAAACAAACAACAAACAAAACTAAATGAAATGAGACGCCGACATCGTCTCTCTGAACCAGTTCCAGATCAGCGGACAGAGAACACCGAGCAGAGTGACGCCTCACCGTCTGGACTGACAAATAATTTCTGATACGTTGGAGATTTTATTGATTCATTTTAGGACAAAGACTTTCTTCAGTTTGATTTTTTTGTAATAGTTTCTGTTACCTACACATAAATATTGTTATAGAAAAGAATCCAGAAGCTGATGAAAATTAGCTAAACTTTAATCTTCATAAGTCAGAAATAAAACCTGAATCCAGAGAAGTGATTCAACAAACGGACGTCGTTCAAACACGCAGAACATTTATAATAACATAGATGGAGGCGATTTACATCACATGAGATTTGAATAGTAGGATTAAATATAAAACATTCATTATATATTTCTTAATCACTGATAATGACACTCAAGGTAACAGTTAGTACATGTTTCTTACTTCACGTCTAAAGGAAGTGAAAATGTTCTGATGTTCAGTGTGTGAGCAAAGTTTAAGACTGAACTGACTTTACAACTAAATCTACAGATATTACAGCAAACAAAAGCAACTCTGATCAATATGTCTTTTTTCAACAACGGATCAAATGACCATGTGAAAGTTAAAGTTTGTTTAAGGCGACAGATTCACAATGATGACCAGACTCTTTGGATTCTTTAGGTCACTTTGTGCCTCAACAGTCTGGTCGGATCCACTCGACAAAGAAGACTTTAAAGCTGTCAGATACAGAACCTGCTCTGATAACAAACATACTTGGGTTTGGAGTCAGAACCGTGTTTCAGTTTGGAGACTTCAGTGAAGTTCTGATTAAATCCAAACTTCTTTTCTTCTTTCAAACTATTTTCTGTTAAGTTCTGAGAGAATCTGGTGTTGGTGGTCAGAACCAGAACTGCTTTTTCACATCAACTTCTAAAATATAATGTGGAAATAAACTGCAATTCACCATCGTTCCACATGGAGGAGCTGCAACTGACAGCAAAAACAAATATTCAATTAAATATGTTGATCTACAGTTTGTGGACAAACAGTTGTTGAGGCTCTTTGTGTTCAGAATATGTGAGTGAATAAAGAATAAAGGTCCAGGTCCAGGTGGAGGTCCAGGTGGAGGTCCAGGTCCAGGTGGAGGTCCAGGTGGAGGTCCAGGTGGAGGTCCAGGTCCAGGTGGAGGTCCAGGTGGAGGAGGTGTGTGAGTGTGGAGCAGAAGGAGTGGAGGAGTGTCAGTGTGTCTGCAGAGACTGTGTAGAAGGACAGAGCAGCAGCAGAGCAGTCCAGATACACTGATGATACTCTGTCACACCCAGAGGAACACAGGATGATGCTGGACTGGACATTGTGTGTGACAGTGGAGCTGATCTCAGAGCAGTTCACACTGCAGCACTGACAGTCATCTCCACTTGTTGTGATTGGTCCGTCAGTCACTGCTGGATGAAGCTCTCCTCTCCCACTCCACCTCCCAGTAACACGGCCCAGTCAGAGCCTCTCCACCCACCAGCTGATGGTGCTGCTTCAACCTCTCTGGATCATCAGGACACAGCTGATCCTCTCAACACCTCCACCTTTCTCATCACTCTGACAGAGATCACCAGCTGATGAGAGAAGCAGAGAGACAGCAGAAGTGATAAATGAGTGTTTCCAGAGACTCCCTCCATCAGCTGTCAGTCAGTGATATAAAGACCAGCAGGACTTCAGTCCTGTTCAGACCACAAGTGGAGCGGCTGTGTAGCGTAGCCAGCTTCCTTTCAGCTTCATGTTAACGTGTTGGAGTGAAGCTCACAGACCTGCAGACACTTTGGACATCAAGTCTGTTTACTCTGCAGGTTTCACTGAAGGACACAGTGGAAATAAACTCCTGACAGTCCCTGAACGCATCATTACTGCAGGAACACAGATACTCACAGTTCACTTTAATGATGATTTACTGCTGTTAAAAACCAGGGTCTCACTCACATTTAAAGATTTCATCTACTTTGGAAACATTACATGACAAAGCTTCTGGCTCTTCTGATTGGCTGACTGTTCTCCTCTCACAGCTTGACTGAGGAAAGCAGGAAATACTGGATCTTTACTTTGATACTGTGTTTAGTACAATACTGCTGGACCAGCATGAACTGACTCCAACCCTCTACTGACCTCAGAGTCTCCAGTCTACAGTCTGGACTCTCCTCCAGATCACACAGCAGCTTCATGTCTGAATCCTTCAGATTGTTGTTGTCACTCAGCTCCAGCACCCTCAGATGGGAGGGGTTGGACTTCAGAGCTGAGGCCAGAGAAGCACAGCTGATCTCTGACAACCTGCATTGACTCAATCTGAATAAAGAATAAATGATGGAGATAAAAATCACTTTGTAATCCAATGTGTGTAAATCAAATGTTAGTTTACAGTTAACAGATTAAATCATAAACATTTATTTACTTTAAAAACTAATTGAACATTTTCTACAGTTATTTTAAGAAAGAGAAGTCTGAAGACTGAATTTAGATAAAAAAAAACATGAAAATATGAACTAAAGGAGATTTACAACTTCATGGATATAAGTAATGTATGAATGTAAACTTAAATTTTAATTCAACAATAACTGACCTCAGTCTCTCCAGTCTACAGTTTGGACTCTGTAGAAAATCACAAAGCAGCTTCACTCCTGAATCCTGCAGCTTGTTGACACTCAGGTTCAGCTCTCTCAGATGGGAGGGGTTGGACTTCAGAGCTGAGGCCAGAGAAGCACAGCTGATCTCTGACAAACTGCAGCGCCACAATCTGAATAAAGAATAAATGATGGAGATAAAAATCTATTTATAATCCAATGTGTTTAAAATCAAATGTTAGTTCAGAGGATCTTCTGTTAACAGAATAAATCATAAACATTAATTACTTTAACAACTAACTGAACATTTTCTACAGTTATTTTCAGAAACAGAAGTCTGAATACTGAATTTAGATAAAAAAAAATCAAAATATGAACCAACGGAGATTTATAACTTTATGGATGTAAGTAATGTATGAATGTAAACTCAACAGCAAAGTCACAATAAACTTCTTCCAAGAGTTTATTGTGACTTTGCTGTTGTAAACATGCTGTTCCTACTAACAGTCACATTTCTTGGTTTTGTCACATGTTTAGATGTGTAGCCTGTATTTCTACTTTGCACTTGCCCTCCAATAAATAGCCTAATAATAAACCAGTGTGTTATTGCTTTTAGAATTGTAGCCGATTTGCATGTCTTCCAAACCATTCTCAGTATTATTTTAATGTGAATAAACTCATGTTGACAATAATTTGTTGACACAAAAGAAATGGCAATTACATATCACTCACAGCTACACAGGATACACAGCTAAATAGTTAGCTTTCTATAATTACTGTGTTTATTAATTTTACATTAATCTACATATTGTGTTATTAAGGCCTGAAAATGAATGTGGCGCACTATGCACACACACATACTGCCCTTTTCTGACCTTGAGCCTCTCTAAAATCATGTGCACGTCTGAAGACTAAATCTAGATTAAAAAAACATGAAAATATGAACCAAAGGAGATTCATAACTTTATGGATCTAAGTAATGTATGAATGTAAACTCAAAACAACAGTAACAGAGTCAGTGAACTGACCTCAGTCTCTCCAGTCTACAGTTTGGACTCTGTAGAAAATCACACAGCAGCTTCACTCCTGAATCCTTCAGCTTGTTGACACTCAGCTCCAGCTCTCTCAGATGGGAGGGGTTGGACTTCAGAGCTGAGGCCAGAGAAGCACAGCTGATCTCTGACAACTGCAGCCACTCAATCTGAATAAAGAATAAATGCTGGAGATAAAAATCTATGTATAATCCAATGTGTGTAAATCAAATGTTAGTTCAGAGGATCTTCTGTCAACAGATTAAATCATAAACATTAATTTGCTTTAACAACTAACTGAACATTTTCTACAATTATTTTAAGAAACAGAAGTCTGAAGACTGAATTTAGATTAAAAAAACATGAAAATATGAACCAAAGGAGATTTATAACTTTATCGATGTAAATAATGTATGAATTCAAACTCAAAATATTTATTCAACAATACAAGAGTAAGAGAGTCAGTGAACTGACCTCAGAGTTTTCAGTCTACAGTTTGGACTCTGTAGAAAATCACACAGCAGCTTCACTCCTGAATCCTGCAGCTTGTTTCTGCCCAGCTCCAGCTCTCTCAAACGGGAGGGGTTGGACTTCAGAGCTGAGGCCAGAGAAGCACAGCTGATCTCTGACAAAACTGCAGCTGTCCAATCTGAATAAAGAATAAATGATGGAGATAAAAATCACTTATAATCCAGTCAGATGTGTTCAGGTTTTAAATGTGTAGCTCAACATTACTGTGTCCTCATCAATGAGCTTTTCTCTAAAATGAGTAGAGAGACTTTGTCATTGTGTTATTGTGGATCATCATCAGCCTTCTACAGACATCATCCACATGTCAGCACAACATTCATAAAGCTGTTCATGTCAACACAGATTCATAACAAGCTGCTGATCACAGTCAGGTCTGGATCAATAGAATTATTAAATATTCATCACTAAAAGTATTTAAAATGATCAATATCTTTAGATTATACTGGAAGACATTGCAGGACATCTTTCAATTCCAGCATAAGAACTGAGGCATTGGCTATAATCACTTTCCTGTGTTGAGTTTTTACTCTATTGACAGTTTTGTCAGAGCAATTTTATCTTCAAATATTGCATTTTTTACATCCATTTACCAGGTGTTCGAAGAGCTTGAAAGACAAATCAATGTTCTTTGCGATGAACGTGCACGTCCCGTAAATGACCAAATAATATCCGGGTTTCAATTAACCGCAGGTCCCTTTAAACGCCGGGTGCAGGTGTATATGTTGGTGAATAACCGCCGGTTCCAAAGAAATGTCAGGTCTAATTTATTTATTTATTTTTAAATCAAGGAAGAAGACGTGACCACTGACACTGCAACGTTTTCTTCTTCGCCTTTTTCACGTGTTGTGCTGCTTTCTGTCAGTCAGTATCACACTGATGATCCCCATGGCTCCGTGCAGGCAACAAAATAAAAAGTATTACTTGAAATTCAAACTTTCTGTCTTAAATAATGCAGAGAAAAACTCTGGAGAAGCAGCCGCTAGACGTTTCTCTGTCGACCAGAAGAGAGTGAGAGAAACTGAGCTTCAGCGTCTGTCCGAGGTGGACAGCAACAGGGCCAGGCTTGCCTGCTGGAGGGAGGAAGAAGGCTAGCGAGGAGCCTGAGATAAACATGCGGGGGGATGACTTATCATGAAACGGGCACACCACGGAAAGTGTCCTGCAAAATGATCAGGGGCGATGGAGAAACAAATTCCGCCACCGTGAGTGACAGCAGAGATGAGGAGTTTTGCAGGCGAGTGCTGGTTGGCTGAATCGTTTCCTCCGCGGCAACAACTTCACTTGCAGAAGACAACTAATTGCCAAGCAGGATGCCAGAGAATTCACAGAGCGCTGGAGAAGTTTGTGACATTTTCATCCTGGATTTTGAGACGAAGGAATTAAACACCTGTCCCAAATTGCCACCTGGTCTGTTACGTGAGTGAAACAAATAAATGGCCCGGCTGTTATTTGGTATTTATGGTGGTTATCAAGTCTTCCACACCCGGTCAGTCATTGATGCCGGTACGTCAGCTGTGGTTGCTGCTCCCGGTAAATCGTGGTTGTGTGTTGGACAGTGTTCGGTACGTTACTTTTAAAAAGTAATTAGTTATAGTTACTAGTTACTACTTCCTTCAAAAAGTAACTGAGTTAGTACGGAATTTCTCCAATATAAAAGTAATTAGTTACCAGTAAAAGTAACTATTGTGTTACTTTTATTCTTCCCCCTTTGAGCTCGGCATTCATTTAGCTACTCAGCATCTACATATGTATTTAGGAAATTTTCAGCGTTGCGCAAGGCACGGGTCAGGTATTGGTAAACATATGACATTTCATTTTGATGATGACATGATTTCTGTAGGTTTAATATCACGGGGGGTGAATGGCGAATTTAAGAGTAGCACACAGTGAAAGCACTACACTCTATGAATTATCCTGAAAATCGATTATTATTGTCATTACTGCTATTTGTATAATTTCTACAAGTCAGCGTTTAAGTTGAGGGACTGAAATCCTCGTCATCCTATTCGAAGGCTGCCAACAGGCCGACTCATTGAACTCACTGAAGTAAGTTTCAGGTTGGATATTCGGTGGATATCACTCGGGTCCAGCTGCGACTTCACTTAAGATCACCCAGTGTGAGCAGCAGGAGGATGGTTAGCTCACCTCCCAGAGCCGCGCTGAATCACTGGAGACTGATTTAGGGACCGTCATTAAATTACGTAGCATAAATATATTAATACAAAAATAATTACATTTTTTCAATATCTTCCATGTCCTGTGACCCAGTGGACTCCATCAGCAGATTGTATTAGTAACTGGACGAATGAGACGCACCTATTGTTATTGTATTTTAGTGCTTCCTCTATTTTAAATGAATATTAATATGTAGAAATGATGATTTTTTCTCAATAGCTTCCATGTCATGTGTGTTGAGACTCAGTCTGGTTAAGGTCATGTGTTTTTGATTTGGTCTTCCCTGTTTTAATTTGTAATTCTTACCCTTCCCTCTCGTTTCAGGTGTCTTGACTTCCTGCCCTCATGTCCTCCTATGTGCTGATTTGCAGCAGCTCCGCCCTGATTGTTCTCACCTGTGTCTGTGTCTCCCCCCTCCCCTTGTGTATTTAAGTCCTGTGCCTAGTGTCTGTCCTTGCCAATTTGTCCTGTTGTCACGTCAAGTGCCCAGCCTTTTTCCTTGAGTTCTATAGTCAAGGTCAGCAGCTCTTAGTTCCAGTTGGTGTGTTTTCCTGCCATCCTGTTTTGCCTTGCCCTGTGCATTAAATCTGAGTTCTTTTCCGATTGCTCTCTGTGTGTCGAGTCGTGCATTGAGTCCCTGCCACTGATCCCTCTCAGTACAAACTGGCCATGACGGACTCAGCCGACTCTGACCCTGTGTGCTCTGCCCTTTACTCCTCGTCTCAGAGACTCTCTCACCATGACGAGAAGCTGAACTGCATCTCTCAGCGTCTCTGCGAACTTGCTGCTGTTAGTGAAAAGTTCCAGTCGTCCGTGGGGAATCAAGTCAAGCTCCTCACTGAGCAGCTCCAGCAACTGCTGTCCCACAGCCAGCCCCAGAGCCGTCAGATCCAGCTCCAGCTTCTGCTCCGCTCCAGCTTCCACCGGCATCACCTCACCTCACCTGGCACATCCTGAGCGCTTCACGGGAGATTCAGGTGACTGCAGAGCCTTTTTAGTTTAGTGTGGACTACACTTGAGCTACAAGCCCCACTTTTCCCAACAGACAGGACCAAGATTGCTTATGTCATCTTCCACCTGGCAGGGAGAGCAGAGGCTTGGACTACTGCAGAGTGGCATTGCAAATCCCCTGTGTGTTCTTCCTTACAACTATTTACTGACACTTTTTGTAAGATTTTGAGAATCGTCCTCCTGGCAGGGAGACAGCTAATGCACTGTTTGATTTGCGGCAGGGCAAAGCTAGGGTCACAGACTATGCTATCGAGTTCCGCACACTCAACTGCCGATAGTGGCTGAAATGATTCTTCACTTTTTGATGCCTTCATTCATGGACTTTCTGACCAGATTAAGGACCAGTTAACCCCACTAGAGTTGCCCCCTGATATTGATTCCCTTATTGCCCTATGTGCCAGATTGATAATCGCCTCTGGAGAGGCCCTCATCACCAGCTGCCTTGGAAGGAGCCGATGCAGCACCAAGCTCACACAGACCGGAGGAGAGACCGCAACGTCTTGTGGAGGGTCAGTTGCTTTACTGCGGACAACTCGGTCACCGCTCGCTGCAGTGTCCAGTAAAAGGCCCCGGCTCATCAGTGAAAGGGAGGAGCTGGTTGAGCCGAACATGTGTCCTCCCATCATCGTGTTTGGACCCCTGCTGTGATTTCCTCTCCTACCCAAGTGGTGAGTGTGAAAGTTCTGATTGACTCTGGAGCTGATGAGAAGCTTTTAGACTGGGGGCCTAGCCCTTAAGTTAAGACTTTGTGTTTCATCACCGTTAACCCTTTAGGAGGCGCCAGAGTCGCAAATTTGCGAGACAAAGACACCGCGGTACTGAACAAAACAGCTGTTTCTCTCCCACTAGAGTGTTACATGTCGTTCATACTCCCCACCACTAGTTGGCAGACGTCCTATACTTAGACCTTAGCTCATAAAAACGTCTTGCTTCAATGCAAAATGTTCGAGAAGTCCCATGCAAACTGTGGGGTGAGAGAGCAGGAGACAGTGCGCCAGGAAGCCATTTTGCTGAAGGGGTATTGCTGGATTCAGAAGTTATTGAGACGAAATAAACGACAATGGCATGCAAAAAGTTGACACTTAGGGAAGTGATTGAGCTCCTATTCGGTGATTCTGATTCTGAAGTGGAAAATCTAGCTTTGGGAGATGACGGTCGGTTGATTAGTGAGCTTGCTAGTCGCGGTGCGTCTTTGCATAGCAATGGCGGTGCCGCGCAGAGCGAGGGAAGCGCACAAGCACTAACACACGATCCTTTGCCCAATAGGTGGGAATGGAAATGATACACCAACTCGTAGTATCAGTAGGGAAGCGAATGGATGTGGTAGAAGTAGCGGTGGTGGTGAGAATAGCGCTGGGTGTCAGCGTTAGTGTTCACTCTTTCCACCACGACGGTCACGTAGCCTCCATCCGCGGCAGCGGTGCAGCTATGCGCCGCAGCAGTGTTCACGAAGCACAAAGCACACACGAGTCCAACTCTTCTCACAACACTAGAGGAGATAGCAGGGGGAGACGTGGGCAAAGTGTTCGTAGAAAGGCTGATGGGTGTCATAGGGGCAACAGGGGAAGGCAGAACAGGGCTGGAAATGATGATGATGATAATGGTAATGGTGGCTGGGCTTACTTGAGAGATGAAGTATATGGATAAAGCCCTTTGATGAGCAAAT
>NC_044205.1:29534866-29603126 GCF_900880675.1 Sparus aurata
AGGGGGGGGGAGAAGGGGGAGACTATCCAGTTTGAGAGGAGGAGACACACACACACACACACAGGGAGACACACACACACACACAAGGAGACACACACACACACACAAGGAGACACACACACACACACACACACACACACACACACAGGGAGAGTCTGTAGGAAAGGAAAGAGAAAGAAAAAAGCCGGGAGAGCAGCCGACTGGAGGAAGCGAGGAAGAGGAATGAGTCTGAGCTAACAAGCTGACACACACACACACACACACACTTGCGCTCTCTCTCTCTCTCTCACACACACACACACTCACACACACACACACACTGAGTTTCAGCCGGTCGGAGCGTCACACACCGGGCGAGCGCGGCAGCAGCAGCAGCAGCAGCAGCAGCAGCAGCAGCAGCAGCAGCGTGAGGAGGAACCAGCGTCGCCTGCAGGAGCTGCCTGACAGTCCAGGTTCAGGGTTTACAGAACAGCCCGGCTCCTCGTCGGGCAGTCGGTCGTCTCCTGGTGGGAAAGTCTCACAGTTCATCTCCTCGAGCATCTTCACGGACGGAGCGCTGCTGCTCCACGTCACACTTCAGACTTTCCTGAGAGTTTGTGACCAGCAGACATCAGATGATTTAGATCTGTGAGCTGCTCAGAGACTCAAACAGGATCACACACAGATTTATTATTTCTGTAACGATGAAGAAAAAGAAGTTCAGTCGTCTGGATTTTGAGGACAAACTAGCAGCGGTCCTCTGAATGATGTCAGCAGCTGCAGCAGAGTCAACAGTCTGGAGTTTGTTCAGATTCAGCAGCAGGATCACAAACATTTGGACTCTCTGAGGAGTTCATGATCAGAGAAGTTACCTGCTTCTCTGTTACACCTGCTGACTCGCCTCTGCAGGAGAAGGAGGTGGATTACAAACAGTTTAATGATTCATCCTGCACAGAAACACACAAGTTCAGCAGAACCAGACAACTGAACCCGACCCGCATGTGACCGGAGCACGAAGCATCTTTAATCTGGGACGTGGTTTCACCCTCCTGGTTCTGGATCTCTGCAGACTCACAGCTCCGACTGCTGAATCATCTTCACAGGCTGCGAGGAGTTAACTGGAACTCACAGCTGCTCCTCACATCTCAGAGACGCTCGCCGGCTCGACCCGCTGCAGCTCGTCTGGAGGATCCGTGTTCTGGAGGATCCGTGTTCTGGAGGATCCGTGTTCTGGAGGACCTGGTGAGTGAAACAGAGCAGCAGGATTATTAATCGGCACCTGTTGCGTCTGAACGACCGACTGGTTTGACTCGACTGTCATTTCACAGCTGAGCAATAATCTGGATTGTTTCTGATCCATTAAAAATAAAAGTTAAAACTTGATAATAAGCAGCAAAGTGTATTTGTGAGTGTCACTGGCAGCCCGTCACATGCCGGCGCTGCAGGACGGGTCGGCTCAGAGGTCCGATCTGCACATGAGACTGAAAAATCTACTTTTCTTACAAACAGGAACTTTAAACTGAAACAATTTCAAAGTGCTTTGTTTTCACATTCTGACTCAAAGTGTGTTTATTTTCCACTGAAACATTAAATCAGAGTGTCTCAGTTGATGCAATAAATCATAAAAAAGGCACAAAAACAAGTTAAATATGAAAAATGAAGAATTAATTTAAATTATTTATCAATTTATTCTATAAAACTGAAAGTCTGGGATTTATACAACATTTACAAACATGTAATAAAGTGTTACAATATGAGAAAAATTAGTATTTTAAGGATCAACTTGTTTTATTTTTTGGTGACATTTACATGAGACTTATTATATTATTAAAGGAGCAGTCTGTGGGTTTAATGAAGAAATGTTAATGAGCACAAAAAGATCTTCAGTCAAACTAAATAATCAAACTCTTTGATTCCACGACTGAATAAACACTCATTTTTTATTTCTACAGACTGCTCCTTTAAATTAAAGAATTCAAAACCTGAGTTTCTTTGTTAATTTTATTCTGTTAAATCCATAAAAAAGGCAGATTTATGTTACATTTTCAAACCTGCCTGAAAGTGTTAACGATGTTTAAAATGTAATTTAATGATCTTTGTACAAACTGTTTATTTCTGGTGACGTTTTAAATGAAACTATTTTAAGATTATTTTTCCTGAAACAAGCGTTTCATTGCACATTATTTGTTCATGTTCTGTCAAATATCTCAAAATCTGGAGATCATTTATATATTTTTCCTGTTTTTATTATAAATTGTCATTTTGATGATTTTTCCAAGAAAACCGACCCTGCGACATGTTGTCAGGATCAGAGGGTTAATAAATAATTTATTAATCGTTACTACTTCAAATAATGCAGAATGAGTCAGAGACAGTTTATAAAGTTTGTTTTAACTCAACAACTCTTAAAATCAACACATTTGTTAAGGGAGTCTGGTGATGTTGAGGTTGGATCAGCTGAATCAGTCGCAGGTTTGATCTCCTGCTGATCACCTTCGTGTCGACGTCTTCATGGAGGATTTCAAGTCGAGCTGCTGATGAAGCCTGTGAGTTCACATCAGCAGCAGGATGGTTTTTCTCTCCTGGGAGCCGGCTGACAGCAGCTGCGTCTCTCCGACACACATTTCCCATCAACAGGGAACAAACGCTGGTATTTTAAGAAGCAGACGATCTGCCTTCTCCTGCTTCTCTTCCCTTCAGGACAGAACGAGTTGGACTCTGTAAAAGTCTCTCTCTGTTTTCCGGTGTGGAAGCTGAGTTCATGGTTTGGATGCTTCTGACCGAGGAGCCACAACCGCACGAGGAAAATGTAATAAGAGCTAAATAACAGCATGTGTTCTGGACGTTAGAGCTGCTGCAGGAGAGGAAACACACTGAATCTTCTCTCTGTTTGTTTTCTCTTGAGATATTCAGTCCAGGATCGAGTCTACGAGCTCGAATCCCCGTTTGAGAAAACCCTGGACTGACCCTGCAAACGGAAGAGATAATTAGCTTTTTCATCGGGAACGTCGGAGGGGAAATGAGGCGAGTTTCAGAGCCGCTCTCTTCTCCTGAACCCTTGGTGAACTTTGGGGGAAACGAGAAGTTTTATTGGCGTTTCTGCAGACGAGCTGTCAGAGGACGATCAGACATCAGCTCTGCAGACTCTCAGCATCGTGAAAATCAATATGGTTTTAAAATGTTGAAGCTTCAGATGAAAGTTTGAAGAGAAAACTTTGATCTGAGTGTTTGTTTTGGTGCTGGAATAATGGAGTGTTGTGGATTGTTTCACAGATCTGACATCAGCTCTCTCTCTCTCTCTGTCACAGACATCCAGGACGTCTCTTCAGACACCAGCGGCTCGTCTTCTGACCGCAGCGCGGCGAGCGTCCACATTCTGACATCAAGGAAACTTTTCTGCATCTATTTTTCTCTCGTTAAGGAAGTCGTTCTGCAGCCGCGCCGCAGAGCGCCCGCTCTGATGGATGTTTTAGGTTTGGAATGTTTCCATCTTTCTTTTCCCAGCATCGAGACGTTTTGAGGTTTGTTCTCTTTAAATGGTTTCGTCTGAGCTCGACGGCGTGACGGCCGCACAAACTGCAGACGCCACGAGGAGGTGAGGCGAGGACGGCGAGCGCGAGCGTGTGGAGCTGGAGATGTGTGTGTGCAGCCGGTCGTCGTCCAGATGCCACACCGCGCCGCAGACACTCACATCACAGAGCGCCACGGCGACTCGGCTGAGTTATTTCCTGTTGCTCAACATTTGTTGACTCGCTGCGAGTGAAATAAATGAAGCAGTCGGACATGAAAAGACTAAATCTCAGCGCGGACAAACAACTTCTACAAATGTTTCTGGTGGAGACGCCGTCGAGCCGAGCTGGAGGTCGGACCGGTCGCCTCGGTGATGAACGTGTTGCTCTGATTGGATGATTACAGAGCGCTCTCTTCTTCTGCTCGACTATTTCTGTTGTTTTTTTTAGTTTTTTCTGGGGACACAGCCGGCAGCCCGTCACTTCATCTGGACCAGCAGAGTGAAGGGAACTCAGACACAAACGGACCTCCTGGATGTTTTTCTTCGTGGGAGAAATTCTGGTTCCTGACTGTCTTTAACACAAATTTAAATCAGAACATTTTAATCACAGACTGATTTAATGTGACATTTTAAACAATTCCTTTTTCTTGAGGCCAAACAAAAGGACCAGCCTCTCAGAACCAGCAGCTTCTGTCTTCATCAAACTGTTCTGAAGTTGTTCCCGGGCCTCCGTCACCACCATGCTGCCTGGAGGCCTGGTGTCGGGTGGAGGGGGGCGCGGCGGCGGCGGGCTCTGCCTGCTCCGGTGGCTCGGCCTCAGGCTGTGGTCCCGTCGGGGGACCCTGGTGTTCGCTCTGCTCTGGTTCGGCTCCTGGTTGTTCCTGAACGGTCTGGTTCTGGTCCACCGGAGCATCCTGTCCGACTACTGCACCGACGACAAGAGCAAGAGGATCCTGCAGAGACTGGTGAGTCAGACGGTCTGATTACAGGAGTCTGGTTCTGGTCCTCCACAGGCTCCAGACTTCTTTACACTGGCTGCACCGCCACATTACTTCATTTCTCCCAATGATAGATTTGAATTAAATTCCATATAAATGATCATAAAACAGGAATAAAGGTGCAGATTAAAGTTTGACTAAATATAAATCAGACAAAATATTGATTTTTTAGACTCATTTTTAAAAAGACTGATTCAGAGCTCAACATGGTTTAATTACACAATAAAACATTCTAATTAAACGTCTCAACACATCATGGAAATAAACAGAACAAAGTGCTGCAGGAAACACAACGTCTGCAGCCCCGTTAGTTAAGAAATGTATTTTTAAAGGCAGATTTCAAAACTGATCGATCGCAGTTAAACATTTTCACTGATCGCGTCAGTGTGACTGAAATTTATCAGGTCTGATACAATATTTCATAAAATATCTGAACTTCATCCTGTTTACAATCATCTGTGTGATCAGGAGTTAAATTGTGTCACCTGGATCAAGAGAAACAGTGCAAACAGTGTTAGTCTGGAGCCGTGTGCTGGCCTGATTGATGGTTGATTGATGATTGATTGGTTGATTGATTGGTTGGTTGATTGGTTGGTTGGTTGGTTGGTTGGTTGGTTGGTTGGTTGATTGGTTGATTGGTCGGTCGGTCGGTCGGTCGGTTGATTGGTTGGTTGGTTGATCTGACTGAACAGCAGCTGATGACAGAGTTGTTTCTGACAGCCGTCTTCTAACATCGTGTCTCTGAGTTGTTGGGTTGAAAACATTCTCGGCTCTTTTGTCTTCTTGAAGTTAAAATGATTTCACTGTCGCCTTCAGTCTCGCTTCACTTCATTTCTACATGACGAGAACAAAGACAGAAAACTCTTTGAGAGCTTTTATTTCACTCTGTTCACAACTCAGTGGAGTCAAGATCGATTTGATTTTCAAGTCTTTGGAAAGACAAGAAAGAAAACGTGGAACAACCTTCATCACTGCTCCCCTTTTCATAAAATCACCAGTTTGTGGCTGTAGCTGCTGTGTCTGTGCTGTGGATGGTTTGGGATCTCTACCTGTCGATGTCTCACCTCACTGACCTTCAGTGTTGTTCTGTTCAGGCTGATCCTCTGAACATGAGTTAACTCCAGCGGCTGCCTCAAAGGAAGGAAATCAATCTTAAGAGCAGTGATTTAGAAAACTGTCTGCGGGAATGTGAAATAATTGCAGTTCTCAGTCCGTCCGGTATCGACGCCCGTCTGTCGTCTTTCAAGCCCTCCTTCAGAATATTTATGTTGTGAGGAACAAACGCCGGCTCTCATCGACTGTTCCTGTGACTCCCGCCGCCGTTCATCAGTCAGACGCTCACAGTAAACAGGCAGGCGGGTGGAGATAAACCACCCGAGGTCAACGGCCTTAATGGCCTGCTGTCTTATCCAGCGCAGCATCTCCTGGTGCACTGTGGGTAAACACTGATAACTCCCTCTCTCTTTTAGAGCGCAGCTGCTTTCTGCTCCTTAAAAACATCTTCTGAGTTCTGATGTCTGTCTGTGAGGAGGAGAACAGGAGTGTCGTGTTTCTGTGCCTCCAGGACAACAATCAGTGTCATCACTCACGTGGTCGTTTAGAGCCAATACGCTCTGATCGAAGAGATTATCGTTCACACATCTCTGTTGGATCCTGACAACCCGTCCAGACCGGATCAGTCTCTCCAGACCGAGCCGGTTATGAGACATTTTTCAAGTTTGCTTCATGTTGTTCACTCGAGAACATTCATCAGACTTTAACAAAACTTCTCTGTTTTCACCTTCCGTACAAACAGCCGTGGGCAGAGTTCAGTGTGCTGATGAAATACAACAACCAACACTGCCGTAACTATTTAATCAACTCCCAGATTCAGTTTTCCAAAACACAGGCTGTGATGTCAGCCTCCCTCCTGACATTAATAAACCTCTCACAGATCCAAAGTGGAAACTGATAAAATCCCAAATAAACACCGAGATCCAAAGTCCACAAACAGTTTGCAGAACGCTGAACTTTCGCTGCATCCATCACATTGTTTGAAACGTTCCCCTCGTTTTCGGCTCCGGTAACATGTTGACGCAGATCAACACGAGGTTTCACGTTTCCAGAAGCTCATTTGGCTCCTCTGATGGCGGTAACGCAGCACAGATGCAGCTCTGCAGAATCACTTCAGAAACATCCACCTCACAAACAACCCTCACAGTGTGTTCTGTGACTGACAGGGCAGCAGATCACTGCGCCGGCCCGGTTCAGGCTTGTCTCCACCGCTTCAGGTGTTCTACCTGAACAAAAGTGTCTCAATCCTCGTCTTCCCGTCTCTTCCTTCCTGTCGGCTCATCAAGCCGCCTTTGAAGCTGCGAGTGTGTAGAGACAGTTTTCAGGACTGGAGGCTCTGTGGTTCATGACTGCGGAGGAGTCGAGGGAGACGTTCGGCTTTTTGTTTGCATTTACAGCCAAGCAATAAATCACGAGGAAGAAGGAAACTTTCTTCTGAAGTCCAAAACTAAATATCAAAGGAAATTACAGCAGAGTGAAGTCAACAACAGAGAAATGAAATGTAATAAACGAGCAGGTAAACTCACCCGGGCCTCGGGTTTATGAGAACCTGCTCAGGATAATTTGCTCATTTGGACTCTGCATGCACGTCGTTGACCAATCTCTGTAATTGGAACAATATGTTGAATGAGATGAGCTCTTTCTTCCTGTATCGGATCACAGCAGAGGCCGCTAACGGGAGTTTCAGTTTATACTCGGGTTTCAAAAACCTGCCAGACTGCCACATCTGGATCAGAACCATCAACAGATCGTTGGTGTGACGTCCTGACAGACTTTCACATGTTCGTCTGACGTCTTCTGATTTGTTTTGATTGACCACGAGTGGCAGAAATTATGTTGTCTAGTTGAAACGGAAGATGGCAGGATGGGTTCATCAGTCACTGCTGATGTGTCCAGGATCAGAGGACGGATCGTAGTGCTGGTTCTGATTCTTTAGATCGGTGCAGAGTCTGGTGAAAAACATGTCCTGAAAATGAGTGTTAGCGATATTCATAGTTGGATTTAGTCTTAATTTAACTGTCTTTAATTAACATTTCTGTGTTTTAACACCACAGAGACGCTCAGTCTGAACTTTTATTGTGTGCGGAGATAAAAATACACTCTTGGGAAACTCTCTGAGAGACGTTAACTCCACATGAGATCTCACTCAGCTGCAGCAGAGAGTCGCCTCACTCATGTTGACGGAGAAGACTTAGATTTGTGTTATCGCCTCGACGGTCTGCTTCAGAAACTGGTGGCGAGTTCCTGCTGACAGGAAACGTTGCGTGGCGTCACACACACCTTCACTTCCTCCACCTTCTGCTTCCACGCTGCCGCAGAATCAACAACCGCGAGGTTTCTTCTCGCATCAAAGAGCAGCAGCGTTCCCTCGTTGGTCCGCCTCGTGTCAATATTACATCACAGTTATGATGTAAAATTCTCTGTCATGTCTGTATTCTGCATCTCTTACTCATGTTCCATGTTTCATGTTTCTGAGAGAGAGATATCGATAATCATAACGTGTTTAGAAATGTTTTTTGGAGCGGTGGCTAGAAGATTTGATTGTAAATAAAGAACTTGGTTGGCAATATATTTAAAATTGACAGTCATTCATGAGAGGCATGTAAAGGCGTCAGAAGGAGTCTGGTATGTTAGCTCGCCTGGATCAGTTAATGCTGGAGCTGTTCTGATCCGACGGGAGCAGAGCTCAGAGTAGGACTCTAGTAACTTGTAGGATTAAAACTTAGATTTCTCTTCCCTCCTGTTGATGAGCCTGACTGCAGCAGTGATCCGGAGCTGACCTCCACTGTCGGGTGGTTCTCTTCTGTTCTGTTCTGTTCTGCTTATCAGTCTTCCCTCTGTAGTCGTGTTAAGTCTATTTTTCCGTCTCTGATCTGTTTGTTTCTGTTTCTCAGTGAGTGTCCGACCCCGTGTTCTCCGGTTTGTCCTGTCTGGTATTCTGTTCTTGGATTCTTCACCGACAGCTTTTGTCGCCTGTGTTTGGCTCTTTGGACTTCAGTTTTTATTTCATTAAAGCTATCTTTTTGTGTATTCAGTCTGATATTAGCTGTGGTCAAACAGCATGTTTGTCTGTAACTCACTGCCTGACTCGTATCAGAAGAATCTGAGAACTTCCTGTATCATCGGCTGTGTCACTTCCCTCAGTCTCTGCTGCAGATCCTCATCCGGCACACATGGTTTCTGCTGAAACCTTCATGTATCTGTTGATCCTCTGACTATTTATGGTCTAATAGCTGATCTGTTGCATGGTCCAACTCTGTCCCTACATGTCTCCGGCATTCCTCTGCCTATTTATGGCCCCACGCTACAACTTTATGACCTACCTCTGTTTTTTTAATGCAGTCTGGTTTGTTCCTTGAGAGCAGCAGAAACATTTTGCTTGTCAGGAATCTCAGCTGGCACATTTACTCCATGTGGCAACATGTATTTTTAAAGAATAAGAAACCCAACTTGCGTCTGTAACTGACTCTATTCTGGTTTCTCTGAGAGGAATCTGTCCTTCGGAGCTGAACTGCCAAAAATAATATGTTTCATTTCCAGAAATAAAGACTTGTGAACAACGTGAGACTTTATTTAACCTCAGAAGTGTTCATGAGTTCATTACAACCCAATCAGAATAAATGTCAGCTCAGTACGTTTCTGCAGAACAACAGATAAGTTCAAACTGAGGGTCTCTTTATGTCGCAACTTTTCGTTGGTTTAGGTTGAATTTATTTTGTCACAGTGCTGGTTTGGTTTCCTCGGGTTGGGACGCCACAAAAGGTGGTCTGAACAATCACAAGAACTGACAACAGGGCCTTGAAAATGATCTACTGTTCTTTAAGAAGTGATTTTATCTGAAGGAGAATCAGTCGTGACCTTCATAACTCCGGTCGGAGGTTTGTGGAGGTCCTGACACTCAAAACAAACACGCTGACATTTAACTGTTGATGTGTGGCGAGCTGACGAGGCCGCCGGTGTGACGGACGCTGGAGGCTGTCGGAGCGTTACAACGTGTTTGGTGTTGAAGTCAAAGTTTAACAGCTTTTCATGTTCTGACTCAGTTTTATGATCTCAGAGCTGCTGAACTCTGCAGAGTTCACACGGCTTCACCTTCTTTTCTTCTGATTTTCATCTTTGTTTCCTTTACAATTTCTCTACATTTCTAAACTTCTCCTTTATTTATTTCCTATTTATTTGATTAGAAACATCACTGCCAGCTTAAAAGTCATGAAAGAAGCATTAATCTCGGTCGTCCAGGTCCAGGTTTGTTTCCTCTGCTACAACTGTAGATGTTAGCAGATTAATGGTTTTAAAGCATGAACACGTCGTTTGACCCGGCTTGTGTGCTCACTGTAGTTCAGTTGTGTGTCAGACAGATTTACAGTCAGTCTGTGCAGATGTTGAAGTAAATCAGCTCAGACTGGAGGGAGAGTCTCAGGTAAATCTTGGATCTGTTGATCTGCAGCTGAATGTTCTGTTCACCTCTGAGTCGAGACCACCGAGCTGAGAGAAATGAAGGATCCTCTGCAGAACCACATGAGTGTTGTGTTTAATGATTGAGTCCGACAGCAGGACAGAATCCCTCTATCGATTCAGGACAAAACAGACGCAAGTTACTGTTTCATTTCCTGTGATTTGAGCCTCCGACACAAAGAGGTCTGGATCAGTTAACATAGAGGAGATGAATCATGAAAGTCATCAAGAGACGAGAAAAGAGCAGAAAATGGATTGTGTTAGAAAAGAAACGAGTCGGGAGAGAAACACAAGCTGCAGCCAAATGAGTTCCTTCATCTCTCAGCGGAACGAACGCTAAAACATTTGTTGTTCAGAAATAATCACTTGCTCTGTTCGTCAGACTCAC
This sequence comes from Sparus aurata, assembly GCF_900880675.1. Taxonomy (NCBI): domain Eukaryota; kingdom Metazoa; phylum Chordata; class Actinopteri; order Spariformes; family Sparidae; genus Sparus; species Sparus aurata. Next base: position 29,545,251 of record NC_044205.1, read on the forward strand.
ACACAATAAATTCATGACACTAAACATTATCAATGAGAACGTTCGATTTACTTTATCAAATCTATTTTAATAGTTCTGTTGCAGCTGCAGGGACATAAACATGAACACGAGCACCGACATCAGTCTGTGTTTTGATATTTTGACAGCAGCTTTACTCCTCGAACAAGCTCCAAAGAAGAAGTCATCAATAAAGTTGTTTTGGGAGACAATGTGTAACTTTTCCTCTCAGCTTGCCGATAACTTCTTCATCTTTGCCTGGTGACTTGATTTTCATTACGTACTTAATGGAAACAATCACAACGAGAGTGTTTACATCTTTTTTTATTAACTGTGTACGAAAAAAATACGGGTCGGTTTAAGACAGCGTCTCTTCCTACATTTGGACTTTTTCAAAGAAAACACGTTTCATACTTCTATGTGTCTCGACTGTAAATTAGCAGTAGAAGTAGAGATGGTGTGTTTTCTCTCTCTGTGGTCGTCTCCCTCCAGCCGGACCACACCTCTCATAGGTTCTCGTAGTTAAACAAGATGGTTCTGTAGAGATAACTTCCTCAATTCAGCTTCAGGATTCAGACGTTTGTCGTGCACATCGTGCTCTCAGAGTCATCGACAGGATGAAAACACAAACAGGATGCTGAGTTCAAAATGTCGAGCGACGTCACGCCAGTAATAGAGCTGCTAAAGTCGCCATCACGCCGTGTCATAATAAAGTCAGGGTTCTGATTTATTTTAGTCAGAACTCATTTTCATCAGATGTGGCTCCTGTTCTCTTGCACAGAAAAGGATCAGGGCCACAGAAAAACTACTTTTACTCAGATTTCTGAACAGTTTGTTAACAGAGTACCTAATCCTTTACCGTGCTGGTCTGTAATAAACATGATATATTGCAAATGGATTAACTATAGTGCTGTATTGGAGTTCATTGTGAGTACACGCTTTATATACAATATACACAACAGTTAGAATAAAGGACACACACACACACACGTCAGCGGACCTATACGTCGTCCAGACTGATTCATCGCGGCTTCATTCCGTAGATTTAATTAGCGCAGCATCGATCACTGTCCTCTCTCCATCAGTCCGACGTGATGTGTGATAATTAAAGTGGCAGCTGGTGTAAAAGCTTTCTGTGTGTGAACGCAGAGCAGAACACAAAATGAGTGTTTAACCTTCAGTTAACTTCTCTGCTGCTCAGTCTGAAGGTGTTTAATCAGCTCAGCCTCAGGTGGATTCAACAGCAGTCTGAGTTCATCCTCACGACGTCTCCAGCTGTGTGAGCTCATCTTCTCATCATATCAGAATATATTCATAACCAGTCAGAGCAGTGGGACTCCCAGCTGACCGTTCTTTAGGCCATCGCTGGACATCTGAGACTGAACACCACCTGTAGTCTTTCAGCCGCTCTCGCTGGCTTTAAGTGGCAGCTGTTCAGCCTCGTTACTCACTGATTTCACACCTTCAGTGCTGCTTCTCTTCATTTCTACCTCCTCCATCTTCGTCCACAAACAAAACACAGCAGACAGACGAAACCAGAGCCAAATAAAACCCAACAGAGCCGGTGAAACACACTCTCAGCGCTCTCACAGAGTTGTTTCCAGAGGCAAAGCTGTAAAAGCCGCTGTACATTACCTGCTGAGCCTCATCGTGTCCGTCAGCTGTCAGACTCTGAGCTTCAGCTGCTCAAATTTCTTCCAATAACAGCTGAACACTAAAAAAGAAGCCAATCCGTCTTCTCCTGACTCACACTGCTGTCAAACTGCTGCTGTTGCCAAGCAATGACAGAGAGCCAGACTGTTAAAGTTATAATGCTTTAAATTTAGCAGCTGAGCTGAAAACCTGCCTGGTCGTAGACACAGACAGACCTGTAGAGCAAAGTATTAGAAGTAATCATGAAACAAACAGTCTCACAAAAGAAATGTGAGAAAAATAATTTGTTATTTTCCCAGAAGCACTTTTATTCTATGGCATTTCTTGTAATCTGATAGTCCTAATGTACACAATGCCTAATGGAGACACTGCACACAGCCAAAGTGGTGGTGTGTTTACCGGGGCAACTACAGCTCACAGTCCACTACATCAGCAGTATCTCTGGGCTCGTTAGGTAGAGCGGACAGGCCGGGTGGTGGAGCAGCGGCAGCAACCTGCCCAGAGACACTAGCCGTTTTTAGACAGAGCACCAAGCCGGCAATTTGCCCGTCCTTTTGGCGGCTCGGTCCGCGGTTTTAGACAGAAGGCGGTATATTGGGGGTCTGTTGTGGTCCGCTGATTTTCCTCCTCGGAGGGAACACTTATTTCCTCCTCGCCTGCTATCTAAAAACGAGGCGGCAATGTGCCGGCCTCTGCGTGAGGTGGGCGGAGGTGTGGATGACCTGCACTGTTGTGCGACCCACAGCCGGGGAGTTTTAAAACCAGGAAACAGCTGATCACAGCAGTCAGTCCATCACTTCATCCACGGACATTAAGATGAACAACTGGACAGCCGCTGAGATCCAGGAGATGCAGCGTCTCCTCGGTCTCTGTAGCTGTTTGGTTGTGTTAGCTTGTTGTTGTAGCAGCAAGCTAGGAACGGTCGCTACTTTCAAATTAAAAGCCCCCCGCTAAGAACCCAGTTCTAAACTCCAATGGGGTGCAATGTAAAGCTCTTATTTTGAAGACAAATGTGTTGTCACTGTTCACAGCCCAACTTCCTGCTTCACGTCACGTCACGTGTTTACGCCTACCTCAGAGGGCTTTTGGAAAAGGAGGAATATTACACCTCCGTTTTAGAAAGACAGGCCGGCACATTGCCGCCCTTACCTTGGAGCAAATGTGCCGCCTTTTCTATCTAAAAAGGACTACTGTTGTAATACTGTCATGAACTTCTGGTGTAAACTCACAAATGTCCCTCAGATTCTCCTCAAAGCTTCCAGAAACACAGATGTATTGTTAGCGTACCATGATAAGTTAGCAAGTAGTTAGATGGTGTTTTGCTAACATTAGCTAACATGTGACCATACACAGTGCGACTGTAACCAGTCATCGGTATCTTTGGTCATGGTGCTGATGTTCAGTCTCCTCCACTCTTTACATCAGACAACATTAGTTTTGGTTTTGGGGACAGAATAAACAAAATGTCTTCCACGCGGTCAGCGTGTCGAGGTTCTGGTCCCCCAGCAACATCCAGCACTTAGCACATACAAGTTTAACAGGAAATGGGAAGCTGACTGGTTCAGACCTGTACCAAGCTCGCTCAACTGTTACTGGAGCACAGAGTGAAGATCGGCGGGTCAGTGGACTTAATGATACCTGACTACCTGTACTTTTATCAGTTTTCTCCTGTTCTGCCTGCAGCTGTTATCAGTACAAAGAGTCTAAATACCTCCGTGGATTGTTCATCTGTATTCAGCCACATCTGCTGCATGGCCAGAAAAAGAAAGGGAGGGAGGACAGAAGGTCAGAGAGGACAGATAAGAGGAGAGACACTTAAAAGAGAGCGCGGCGGTGTTTGAGATGAGCGCTGCATACCAACGAGGAGGCCTGCAGGGTCAGAGCGCCTCCACAACGTCAACAAGACGTCTCTGCCATTCTCTCTGAAGACTCCACTGACCCCAGAACAGTCTCTAACGACGACGACGGCTCTGAGCTGAACGACGTGTCGCACTTAGATCAGGCTGGAAAATATGCTCCATAACAAGCTTTTTAATCTTCAGTTCCTCATTAAAGCAGCACTGCGAAGACTTTCAGAGTAAGAGAAGTTTTGGAGACGTGGTATTGACTCAGATTCTGCTCATTAATCTCATTGTTCTAAATACGACCCAGAACATAAAACAGCTTTATTTCCAGCACATCCAGATTCTCGTTATCTGAAGTTTGTCATGAATATTTAACTGTTTTGTGAAGAAAAAAAAAATCATATTCTGTATTTTGTCCTGCAGAAGTTGAATATGTCCTGTACAACTGCTAACATCAGTTAACTCTTCTGGATGTAAAAATTCTACTTATTTTTAAACTTACAATGGAAATGCTGTAGACCATCTGACCTCCTCTGGCTTATAAAACTTTCCCGTCTCTTAGTATTGTGTTTTGTGAAGATTGTGAATGTTTAGATCTTTGTTATATATTGGTGAGATGTGTTACGTTACGTCATCCAACAATAAACAATAAACACGGTAAGGAATAGAAATATATTTACATCTTTACAAAAAAGAAATTGAAGGTAACTAAATGTGAGGAGGATAAAAATGGCAACGTTTGGATTTTTATCAGTAAATATCTGATAAAATGAAAAAGTTATCAGGATTTGATGAGAAACTTTCTGTAGTCGACAGTTTGATTCTTGGTGCATAAACATTGTAATCAAACCAAAGTCGAGGAGGGAAGTAACGTAGAATAAATACTTTAAAATATCTGGCGTCATCACGCTGCTTTCCCACCATCAGCAGACTGATGTGGACCAATCAGAGCACATCACGCACGGCAGACGCAGCGAGACGAGACAAAGACGTAAAAGCCGTAAGAAGGCGTAAACAGACAGAGAGGGAGACTGGAATGTGGAGAAAAGGCGTGTTAGTGTCTCGTATCTGCAGAGAGTTTCTGATTTTCTCTCTTTGTTGCTGCTCGGGACGCTTTACCAACCCAACATGTGTCTATGTGACGTCCTGGGAATGAGACTCAACAATCAACTGTCTTTGTGGTGCGTTCAGGAACAGCTGGGACAAATCCTACTGATTCTACCTTTAACTTTAATAGTCTTTGAGTTCTATTAATATGACGTGAGCTTCAGTTAGCTTTGAGCACAAATGTCCTTCAGAGGGAGACTTTTTACTCTGATACTCTGAGTACATGTCAGAGCCTGTAATCTATTACTTTACTGGAGTAAACAAGCTGAACCAGTACTTCTACTTTTACCAGAGTCTGTTTTTACACGAGTTCCTGAACTTCTACAAGGCTTGTGTTGCATTTGTGTGTGTTTATATTTTTGCATCAGTGTCGTAGATCAGAATCAGCTCATGGTTGTAACGGTTGAATGTCACCATGAGTGGAAACTTGAGCTTTATGTTAACAACAGAGCAGATAGATCAGCCTTTAGTCTGGAGTCACTGAAGGTGTGTGTGTGTGTGTGTGTGTGCGTGTGTGTGTGTGTGTGCGTGTGTGTGTGTCTACATTTGCATGCTTCCTCACGCTCTCTTGAAGCTGAGAAGCAGCAGTGTCTTTGTGAGGGTGAATCTGAGTTTTGACAGGCTTTACTGCCTGCAGCCAAAACAACTCGGCACAAAGCAGCTTCGCTCTCTAACTGTATCAAACTATTATACGGCTGGTGAAACATTCACGCTCGCTGTCGGACGCTAAAACAACAAACTGCAGCCGACTGAATGAGTGCGATGATGAGCGGCTCTGTGGGAGGTACGGTCGTGTTTTTAGAAGGAACATCTTTCAGTTATTTAAAACCGCCTCTCTAAACATAATTGTAATGTTCCTGTTTCTTTAAGGACATTTAAAAACGACACCGATGTTATTTTAATGTCTTGACTCACACATTTTCGATCATATCCGATTTCAGTTAATTACTTCAACAAGCATAATCAGAAGTGTCTCTGGTGATGCATTCAAGGACGCTCCGAAAAAAGCAATTTCAGAAAAAAACAGCAAGTCAAGAGAGGTGAATAATGTGAGTCTGATCTGAAGGTTTCTGTTCAGGAACTGCATTAGCTTCCACAAAGTCGTTACTAATGTTTCAGGGTTTCTTGAAAACAAACGACAGCATGAAAAAATTAAAGGACGTCTGAGAACGAGATGAAACATAACGAGGAGAAAACTTTAAATCATCACCTCGTCTGTGAACATTTGTTTCTGAGTCACAAGATAAATCACCTTTTTTTAATCCTACAAGATACAAAGTCATCTCTGAGCTCTGCTCCCGTCTGTAAACGGCTCCGGATCAGAACCTGATGAGACTCCAGGTGTTTATTCCTCCAGAGGTTCAGGATCTAATCCAGACTCGCTCTGTCGGATGTAAGTTATCTGTAATTTAGTAGCCGGTTAAATGTGAGTGACACGACAGGCTGATCGATGTGTTTTTGTAGTTTCTTAAAGGTCCAATTTGAAAGAGAAGTTGATTCTTGAGTCTCAGTACCAACTGGGATGGTCGGTCAGGACGGTCTCCGGCCCAAAGCATCAGGATTTGTTGGGAATGAGACTCAAAAATCGACTTTTCTTTCAAATACGTCCTTTAACATCGCAAAGTACCTGAAGCCCTTGTTCACTTGAATGTCTCCTTTTGGGAAGATAACATCTGAACCAACACGCAGACCAACATTACTGGACTCACAACACCACACACACTGATTCTGTGGATATAAACAGTGTTATTTTGTTCCTGTAGCCTGCAGACATGTTCCTTTAATCACTGTTATTATGTCTTTTCTTGGTTCAGAGATGAGGTGACGCCTGCAGGGAGGACATGGCAGCTGATGAGTACTCCACAAAATTGATGTGATTTATTATCTGCGCGTTGCTCCAGTCGTTCTCATGCGGGCTTGTTTGGCGGCAGACAGTTTGGTTTTATTAGATTTACTTTACTTTTCTGACACTGCGGCACGCTGCCACTGTGAGGACTGTGGAAGTTTGTGCCTTCAGGATGATGATCGGCGTCTGAGTGAGTTTCAACATGTTGTCTGATGGCATTTCAGTTCCATCACTGAGACTGAGAGAGACTCTGACTTCTGATCCTCTCCGTCACGTGTCACTGGCGGCGTCACGCTTCAACGGATGACTGACTTATCTGTCAGAGTTGGCGGCAGCGTTCAGGTTCTTAACGTGTGCAGTCTGATCACAGTTCACGCAGCAGTGAGTGCCACAAGAATGGTTTGGACCCCACAGACGAGACAGTGAAGGAGTGTTGGCTTTACAAAAACAACAGAAAATAAAGCAACAATCAAAGAAATTGCAACTGTTTGCTGTGAGCATTGATGGTGACTGACATGATTATTGGATAAAATTAAAAGCTTTAAGGTTTTTAACCCTCTGAGGTTGATTAACGCGCCGGCGCGTCCAAATCACATGACCAATTTAAGATGACATAGCAGCGAGACGGAGACTCAGCGACTCTCGGTTCCGACTTATATTTTGGTGCGGCCTTCAAACTACATGCCAGTTTTTAAATTGTATTGATAGGCCAAGTAAAACCAGACTTATGATAAATAACGTACACCACGCCTTTTTCACCTCGCGTTTCCTGCACGTTTGGTGCAGGAAGAAACGATAAAAACGGGCTTCTCATAAAAGTGTCCGCAAGCAGGAAGTGTTTGCAAGCAAAAAAAAACTGTGCTACCCCCTTTCCTATTGGTGGAAAAAGGCACCACACCAACCAATCACAAAATTATATGGCAAACTATGTGATTTGGTTGCTGAGGAACAGGGGAAGTTGTGGGAGGGACAGCGACAGTGACGGTGATAGAGACAGAGAGTTTTAAGAGTGGGGGAGAGTTGTGACAGCGTGTTTGGAGTGTATAGTTGGTGTGTTATGTAGTGTTTGGTGTAGTGTAGTGGTTTTTTTTGTTTAATGAGTCGGAACAATGAGGACTGCTGAATGTGGAGCAGCTCTTCCCTGCAGATGAGACAGAAGTAACGAGGCAAAATTCAATCGATCAACAATTTGGGACTTTTTAAAATCAATTAGTCAGTTTTCAAACATTCTGTTTCTCAGCTGTGAGGATTTGCTGCTTTTCTCTGTGGTCTCAGACAGAAGAAGCCCTTTGAAGACGCCACCTTCTGCTTTAGGAAGTTCTGTTGGACATCTGACTTTGTTTCACCATGGAGGGGCTTAAAAACGCTTTGAAAAACAAAAAGACTTTGATGAAATTGTACTAACTTGTAGATACAAACCACCAAAATACACTTGTTCTTTCCACCAGGATCCAGCATTATTCTCTGAGAAACAAACATGTGAAAAACAGTCAGTGGGGTCTATTCTGGGCCAGGTAGCCTAATCGTCTATCGCAACTAACAAGCTGAACAACCGACAAACCAACCAACCAATAATTAAATCATAACCTTTGCAAAAGTAACCTACCCTTACATCTCGTATTTTCTGGTAACAGGGTTGCAGGTGCATCACCTCCACACATCAGGCGTGTTGTAAAAGACGGCGAGCTGTGATTGGTTGCAGCTGATTCACATTGAATGTGCGAGCTGCTGTTTATCTGCTGACAGATGAGCGCGCTCGCCCACCAACCGGCCACGCGTGTTTACTGCTTCATTAAGTCAGCAGCCGTAAAGTACAGTCACCTGCTCGTCGGCTCGTTAGGGAGGCTAACGGCTGCCAAAACGCTCGGTGCAGCGTTAATGTGCGTGAAACGGTGTGTACTTTAATGTGAACGAGTGTGTTGTGGGTGTTCATCAGGCTGAGCTGTGGCCTGCGACTGTGAACTCACCAGCTGTGAGTTCAGCCTACACTTCCAGTGAACTGACCTCAGGGTCAACTGGTCCACCCACGCCGTGTGTGTGTGTGTGTGTGTGTGTGTGTGTGTGTGTGTGTGTGTGTGTGTGTGTGTGTGTGTGTGTGTGTGTGTGTGTGTGTGCAGATACTCAGCGTACATGCAGTGGTGAATACGAGCCTTTCAGCCCACACACTATTGAAAAAAAATCACACTATTGTTCTGGTGGCTTTCAGCCTGCTCAGCACAACAAGAGGACGTATGGAGTGTTGATTTACACTGCGGGCTCATGGGAATATTGTACATTACTGCACTTGACCTCTGACCTCCTGTCACCAGTGATAAATTACCCACCGTCGCCTGTTTAAGCTCTGAGCGTGACGGTGATGTTTTTTCATTAATCCACATGAGAAACTTCCTTTGGTTTGTGGTTCTGTTCTCACATCATCTCAGATGTTTCCAACAAAGTTCCAGCAGAGAAATCCTCCAGTGTCCTCGAGGTGACGCTGAGTTTCATCTGCTCGTCTGTCTGTAACTTCAGGAGAGTCAGAGAGGAAGGAAGTCTGAGAACCAGACCCAACAGAACCAGAAGAACACTGCAGAACATTAGAGAGTTGAGGTGAAGCTCTGAGTGAAGTCAGCACTCAGCAGAGACTCTGGTTCTGGTTCTGGTTCTCTGTCTCCTCTCTGTAACGTTACGTTCATGAAGTAAAGTCCATTTCCCCTCCAGCTCCAGTCAGCAGTCAACAGAACAGAACAGAACCACCCGACAGTGGAGGTCAGCTCCGGATCACTGCTGCAGTCAGGCTCATCAACGGGAGTGAAGAGAAATCACCTTTTGAATCCCACAACTCACAAAGTCCTCTGTGTCAGGAGGAGGAGAGGAGGACTTTATATCCTCAGGAGGAGGAGAGGAGGACTTTATATCCTCAGGAGGAGGAGAGGAGGACTTTATATCATCAGGAGGAGGAGAGGAGGACTTTATATCATCAGGAGGAGGAGAGGAGGACTTTATATCACCAGGAGGAGGAGAGGAGGACTTTATATCATCAGGAGGAGGAGAGGAGGACTTTATATCCCCAGGAGGAGGAGAGGAGGACTTTATATCACCAGGAGGAGGAGAGGAGGACTTTATAACCTCAGGAGGAGGAGAGGAGGACTTTATATCATCAGGAGGAGGAGAGGAGGACTTTATATCCTCAGGAGGAGGAGAGGAGGACTTTATATCATCAGGAGGAGGAGAGGAGGACTTTATATCCTCAGGAGGAGGAGAGGAGGACTTTATATCATCAGGAGGAGGAGAGGAGGACTTTATATCATCAGGAGGAGGAGGAGAGGACTTTATATCCTCAGGAGGAGGAGAGGAGGACTTTATATCATCAGGAGGAGGAGAGGAGGACTTTATATCCTCAGGAGGAGGAGAGGAGGACTTTATATCCTCAGGAGGAGGAGAGGAGGACTTTATATCCTCAAGAGGAGAGGAGGACTTTAAATCCTCAGGAGGAGGAGAGGAGGACTTTATATCATCAGGAGGAGGAGAGGAGGACTTTATATCCTCAGGAGGAGGAGAGGAGGACTTTATATCCTCAGGAGGAGGAGAGGACTTTATATCATCAGGAGGAGGAGAGGAGGACTTTATATCATCAGGAGGAGGAGAGGAAGACTTTATATCATCAGGAGGAGGAGAGGAGGACTTTATATCATCAGGAGGAGGAGAGGAGGACTTTATATCATCAGGAGGAGGAGAGGAGGACTTTATATCCTCAGGAGGAGGAGAGGAAGACTTTATATCATCAGGAGGAGGAGAGGAAGACTTTATATCATCAGGAGGAGGAGAGGAGGACTTTATATCATCAGGAGGAGGAGAGGAGGACTTTATATCCCCAGGAGGAGGAGAGGAGGACTTTATATCACCAGGAGGAGGAGAGGAGGACTTTATAACCTCAGGAGGAGGAGAGGAGGACTTTATATCATCAGGAGGAGGAGAGGAGGACTTTATATCCTCAGGAGGAGGAGAGGAGGACTTTATATCATCAGGAGGAGGAGAGGAGGACTTTATATCCTCAGGAGGAGGAGAGGAGGACTTTATATCATCAGGAGGAGGAGAGGAGGACTTTATATCATCAGGAGGAGGAGGAGAGGACTTTATATCCTCAGGAGGAGGAGAGGAGGACTTTATATCCTCAGGAGGAGGAGAGGAGGACTTTATATCCTCAGGAGGAGGAGAGGAGGACTTTATATCATCAGGAGGAGGAGAGGAGGACTTTATATCATCAGGAGGAGGAGAGGAGGACGTTATATCATCAGGAGGAGGAGAGGAGGACTTTATATCATCAGGAGGAGGAGAGGAGGACTTTATATCCTCAGGAGGAGGAGAGGAGGACTTTATATCATCAGTAGGAGGAGAGGAGGACTTTATATCCTCAGGAGGAGGAGAGGAGGACTTTATATCATCAGGAGGAGGAGAGGAGGACGTTATATCATCAGGAGGAGGAGAGGAGGACTTTATATCATCAGGAGGAGGAGAGGAGGACTTTATATCCTCAGGAGGAGAGGAGGACTTTATATCATCAGGAGGAGAGGAGGACTTTATATCATCAGGAGGAGAGGAGGACTTTATATCATCAGGAGGAGGAGAGGAGGACTTTATATCATCAGGAGGAGGAGAGGAGGACTTTATATCATCAGGAGGAGGAGAGGAGGACTTTATATCATCAGGAGGAGGAGAGGAGGACTTTATATCATCAGGAGGAGGAGAGGAGGACTTTATATCCTCAGGAGGAGGAGAGGAGGACTTTATATCCTCAGGAGGAGAGGAGGACTTTATATCATCAGGAGGAGGAGAGGAGGACTTTATATCATCAGGAGGAGGAGAGGAGGACTTTATATCATCAGGAGGAGGAGAGGAGGACTTTATATCATCAGGAGGAGGAGAGGAGGACTTTATATCATCAGGAGGAGGAGAGGAGGACTTTATATCCTCAGGAGGAGGAGAGGAGGACTTTATATCCTCAGGAGGAGAGGAGGACTTTATATCATCAGGAGGAGAGGAGGACTTTATATCATCAGGAGGAGAGGAGGACTTATATCATCAGGAGGAGGAGAGGAGGACTTTCTATCATCAGGAGGAGGAGAGGAGGACTTTATATCATCAGGAGGAGGAGAGGAGGACTTTATATCCTCAGGAGGAGAGGAGGACTTTCTATCATCAGGAGGAGGAGAGGAGGACTTTATATCATCAGGAGGAGGAGAGGAGGACTTTATATCCTCAGGAGGAGAGGAGGACTTTATATCATCAGGAGGAGGAGAGGAGGACTTTATATCATCAGGAGGAGGAGAGGAGGACTTTCTATCATCAGGAGGAGGAGAGGAGGACTTTATATCATCAGGAGGAGGAGAGGAGGACTTTATATCATCAGGAGGAGGAGAGGAGGACTTTATATCATCAGGAGGAGGAGAGGAGGACTTTATATCATCAGGAGGAGAGGAGGACTTTATATCATCAGGAGGAGGAGAGGAGGACTTTCTATCATCAGGAGGAGGAGAGGAGGACTTTCTATCATCAGGAGGAGGAGAGGAGGACTTTATATCCTCAGGAGGAGAGGAGGACTTTATATCATCAGGAGGAGAGGAGGACTTTATATCATCAGGAGGAGGAGAGGAGGACTTTATATCATCAGGAGGAGGAGAGGAGGACTTTATATCATCAGGAGGAGGAGAGGAGGACTTTATATCATCAGGAGGAGGAGAGGAGGACTTTATATCCTCAGGAGGAGGAGAGGAGGACTTTATATCCTCAGGAGGAGAGGAGGACTTTATATCATCAGGAGGAGAGGAGGACTTTATATCATCAGGAGGAGAGGAGGACTTTATATCATCAGGAGGAGGAGAGGAGGACTTTCTATCATCAGGAGGAGGAGAGGAGGACTTTATATCATCAGGAGGAGGAGAGGAGGACTTTCTATCATCAGGAGGAGGAGAGGAGGACTTTATATCATCAGGAGGAGGAGAGGAGGACTTTATATCCTCAGGAGGAGAGGAGGACTTTCTATCATCAGGAGGAGGAGAGGAGGACTTTATATCCTCAGGAGGAGAGGAGGACTTTATATCATCAGGAGGAGGAGAGGAGGACTTTATATCATCAGGAGGAGGAGAGGAGGACTTTCTATCATCAGGAGGAGGAGAGGAGGACTTTATATCATCAGGAGAAGGAGAGGAGGACTTTATATCATCAGGAGGAGAGGAGGACTTTATATCATCAGGAGAAGGAGAGGAGGACTTTATATCCTCAGGAGGAGGAGGAGAGGAGGACTTTATATCATCAGGAGGAGAGGAGGACTTTATATCCTCAGGAGGAGGAGAAGAGGACTTTATATCATCAGGAGGAGAGGAGGACTTTATATCATCAGGAGGAGGAGAGGAGGACTTTATATCATCAGGAGGGAGAGGAGGACTTTATATAGGGAGGGACTTATCATCAGGAGGAGAGGAGGACTTTATATCATCAGGAGGAGAGGAGGACTTTATATCATCAGGAGGAGAGGAGGACTTTATATCCTCAGGAGGAGGAGAGGAGGACTTTATATCATCAGGAGGAGAGGAGGACTTTATATCATCAGGAGGAGGAGAGGAGGACTTTATATTATCAGGAGGAGGAGAGGAGGACTTTATATCATCAGGAGGAGAGGAGGACTTTATATCCTCAGGAGGAGGAGAGGAGGACTTTATATCATCAGGAGGAGGAGAGGAGGACTTTATATCATCAGGAGGAGGAGAGGAGGACTTTATATCATCAGGAGGAGGAGAGGAGGACTTTATATCATCAGGAGGAGAGGAGGACTTTATATCATCAGGAGGAGGAGAGGAGGACTTTATATCATCAGGAGGAGGAGAGGAGGACTTTATATCATCAGGAGGAGAGGAGGACTTTATATCATCAGGAGGAGGAGAGGAGGACTTTACTATCATCAGGAGGAGAGGATGAGTGTTAGAATAAAACGCTTCCTGCTCTCTCAGAGAATGTGTTTAATTTGTTCCAATAGTTTCCAGGAAAATGCTTCAGGCTGCTTCTGACAAACATTTAAAACGTCGGCGAGTTCAGACAGAAAACCTTCAGTAGATTTCTCTCTCTCTCTCTCTCTCTCTGCTGTGGTGCTCGCTCGGCCACCAGAGGCCTTTGGGCTGAATACACACAGGAATGTCATTAAGGCGTTTAAATGTTCCTTGTGTGTTCGGGCTTTACCATTATGGAATGTAATGGTGAGAAGAGAACGACAAAGAGCCTTTCACTGCGAGCGAGCCGTCTCAGCTTTCTGCTGCCGCTCGCTGAGGACAGACTTCACATCAAACACACGACATGTTGAAGTACTGCAGTCATATCAGACTGGAGCACAAGTCAGGAAGGATTAGCAGTACATGTACCTTAAAGTGTTTTAGATTTAGATGAGGTGGACAAGAGAATAAAGGAAGGGCAAGAGGACAGAGAGGAAATAAAGAAAAGAGAGAGAGAAAAGAAGGGAAGGAGGAAGGACTGTATGAGGATTAAAAGAAAAAGAAGAAGGAAAACATTAAACTAAAGAATGAAAAGGAGACCGAAAGAAAGAAACAAGAACAAGAAATGAAGCGAACGAGTTGAAGTGGGTGAAAGTTTGAGGATAATAAAACGACAGGTGGAAACAAGAGAAACAGAAAGTCAGAAAATACTTTCTGGATGAGGAAAAGTAAAAATGTCTTTGTAAGAAAAGCAAACCAGGATTGATATTTCAGAGTATTTGTTCCCTCTGCAGCCACGTTGCAGTTTGGCAGACAGAACCGAAGTTCATTAGCAGATCTTAATGTTTCAGTCTGGAGCTCGTTTGCTTCCTGGATCCATTTGTTTCTGTCGTAAGCTCGGAGGAGACTCGGCCAAATAAACACTCTGCTGTTTGCTGGCATCAATCATGGTGAGATTCAGATGACAGAGACTGACAGACGCTTAACTGAACCCACGTATCTCATCTGGACTCTTCATCAGAACCACCCTGGCAGACGGACCGGGTTCACTCTCAGCCCTGGAAGCTTCTTTAACAGCCACCGGGTGAACGTGAACATCTGTAAACACGCAGACACACACCTGCTGTCTCACATCAGGAGCTGGACTCTGAGATCCACGTCTGGATGGACGACGGGCCAACAACCGGTCCCAGAAACCAGAAGGTCCGCATCCAAATCTCCACCGTCTGGACCTGCAGACTGAGTCCTGCTGCCGAGGCCTGAAGACTGCAGTCACAACATCTATCTGATGTCATGATGTGGTTACATTTCATTTCTGGCCTGAATGATTCACTAAACGTTTCAAGATAATTAAGACAGTGAAGTCTGCTGAAGTCTGCACAAAGTCCTCTTGGTTCCCTGTGGACCGGATCAATTGTGGGTTTGAACAGCCGTCAAGACTCCCGGACTTCCCCGCCAAGTCCACGAGTCTCCAAGTGTGGTGAAGTCCAGATATTTGAAGAAATGCAGCCACATGTAAACTAGATCAACAATCAGAGAGGAATGAGTATGAGCTGGACTCCTCTGAGATTTAACTCTCCGTCACGATGCTGTTTTCTTGTACAAACTCAGCAGGACAAAGACAAAAAGGATTTGTAGCTTTGCTCATTCTGAACGTTGCAGCATTTTCCAGAACAACTTTAGTATCTGCAGACAGCAGAAGTCTCCATGCAGCTCGTCTCCAGAAGAACCGAGGTCACAAACTTCAACACTTTATAATCTGAAATCTTCAAAAACCAAATCAAACATCGAACGAATCTCAATCAGACGATAATGAACGAAGCTGGAGAAAGAAAAACAGTTTGTCCGTCTGCTTCAGTCACAACGTGTTGTTAGCTTCAGGCTAATCTGTCGAATCTGTTATCGTCTTCTTTATTATTCAAACACTTCAAAATTCAAGATGCCAGAAAAAAAACATCTGCAGTTTTTTTTGCATCTTCTTGGATGATGAATCTCAGAAACAATAATGCAGCAAATAAGGACATGAACAGTTTTTGTTCTTCTCATAAACAAGACAAAATCTTTGTTTAGTCTGAACTGTTTCACACACGTTTCCACCCCAACATGAAAACTACTGAAGTCTGTAAAAATAGACATATTGATGTTATTTCAGTCCAGCGCAACAAATTAAATACCGTGTGCAAATGCATGCGTTTATCTTCCCTTTAACAAACACACACACACACACACACACACACACACACACACACACACACACAGACACACACAGAGCGCGGTGGGAAAGTTTGCCAGCTGCAGAGTTGGAGGAAGGAGGAAGCAGCTGGAGGGTGTGATGTGATGCAAGGCGGAGGAAATCCAGGGAATTAGAGCGGATATGTGAAGGCTGCAGAGCTCACAGCGCTGGAATCAAGACCAGAGTGTGCAGATGTCCTCGTCTGCAGGCAGAACCACTGCACAGATCCTCGTCCTCGTCTCTGAAGAGGAGGCGGTGTGGTCTGTTCCCGACGGACAAGACGCATAGAGATGAAAATATCTCAAGTTGAGGCAACAGAAGACGTTTCAAGCAGGTTTTCAAGGAACCAGAATCATCAGAGTGAACCCTGAAAAGATTCTGTTTACAGCTGTGGGTTGAAGACATAAGTGGGCTCTGGAGACAAAGTCCAAACTATTTCTGAGACACTTTGAGTTGAAGTGCTGCTCGAAACACTGCTAATCAAAAGGTGTCCTTTAGTCCCACTGTGTGTGTTTGTGTTTCTGAAGCTGAACCATGGATGAACCCCTGTGAGCTGCTGTGGCACGAACGAAAAGAAAATCCTGCTGGACTATTTTTGCACTCGTGTCTGCTCACTGTTGTGGATACAGAGTCCAGGCTGTGACTTCAGAGGGGAAATGTCATCTTTGGAGGAACTACAAACATTTTCTCAAGAGCAAATCCTGAGGGGAAAACAGAAACTGTGCTAATGACTGTCATCCCGCCAGAGAGGGAAACTGCAGCGCTACACTGGCTAAAAAACACTTTTCAGTCATTTCCACGCACCGAGTTATGTCACTGCAGCAAATATCATGGCACATTTAAGCAGCAACACTAAAAGCTGTGGTTATAAACTTTACAGGACAGAGGAAACTCTCCAGAAGAAACAGAATCAAACTCTATAAAAGCTTTTAAAATAAATATTCAGAGACAGCTCTGATGGAGCTCAGGATTCATCACCTGCTTTACAAACTATTTTAATTAACGAATCTGAACTGTGTGGAAACTTAAAACATATTTAAGCAGCAGAAAGCTGTAGATTTAAGCTGGACAGGACAGAGGAAACTCTCTCCAGAGGATACAGAGTTAAACTGTTAGCTTCAGAAAATAATATGTTCCACAACAAACAGCCAAATTCTACTAAAGATTTACGTTTGTGATGCTAAAAAAACTTGAACATGATTAAAGAAACAGGCTCGATTCTGTTAAAGCATCTAACACACACACACACACACACACACACACACACACCCACACACACACACACACACACACACACACACACACACACACACACACACACAGCAGTGGTTCTGATTCACTGTGATGAGAGACAGCAGGAACTATTAGGAACTCAAATGGGAGGAGGGGGGAGGATAATTGCAGCGTCTCCTTTGACTCTCAACACTTCTCCTCCCACTCCTGTTGAGTCCATCAACACACACACACACACACACACACACACACACACACACACACACACACACACACGATAAGGAAAACCACTTCCAGGTTTTATCTTAAGGGATGAAAAACGATCCAACGAGAGACTAGAGACCATGCAGAGAGAGCAGGAGGACAGGTGGAGCAGGAGGACAGGTGGAGCAGGAGGACAGGTGAGAGGGAGGACAGGTGGAGCAGGAGGACAGGTGAGAGGGAGGACAGGTGGAGCAGGAGGACAGGTGAGAGGGAGGACAGGTGGGGCAGGAGGACAGGTGGAGCAGGAGGACAGGTGAGAGGGAGGACAGGTGGGGCAGGAGGACAGGTGAGAGGGAGGACAGGTGGAGCAGGAGGACAGGTGGAGCAGGAGGACAGGTGGGGCAGGAGGACAGGTGGAGCAGGAGGAGAGGTGGAGCAGGAGGACAGGTGGGGCAGGAGGACAGGTGGAGCAGGAGGAGAGGTGGAGCAGGAGGACAGGTGGAGCAGGAGGACAGGTGGAGCAGGAGGAGCAGGTGAGAGGGGGGACAGGTGGAGCAGGAGGACAGGTGGAGCAGGAGGACAGGTGAGAGGGAGGACAGGTGGAGCAGGAGGACAGGTGGAGCAGGAGGACAGGTGAGAGGGAGGACAGGTGGAGCAGGAGGACAGGTGAGAGGGAGGACAGGTGAGAGGGAGGACAGGTGGAGCAGGAGGACAGGTGAGAGGGAGGACAGGTGGAGCAGGAGGACAGGTGGAGCAGGAGGACAGGTGAGAGGGAGGACAGGTGAGAGGGAGGACAGGTGGAGCAGGAGGACAGGTGAGAGGGAGGACAGGTGGAGCAGGAGGACAGGTGAGAGGGAGGACAGGTGGAGCAGGTGGACAGGTGAAGCAGGAGGACAGGTGGAGCAGGAGGACAGGTGAGAGGGAGGACAGGTGGAGCAGGAGGACAGGTGAGAGGGAGGACAGGTGAGAGGGAGGACAGGTGAGAGGGAGGACAGGTGGAGCAGGAGGACAGGTGAGAGGGAGGACAGGTGGAGCAGGAAGACAGGTGAGAGGGAGGACAGGTGGAGCAGGAGGACAGGTGAAGCAGGAGGACAGGTGGAGCAGGAGGACAGGTGAGAGGGAGGACAGGTGAGAGGGAGGACAGGTGGAGCAGGAGGACAGGTGAGAGGGAGGACAGGTGAGAGGGAGGACAGGTGGAGCAGGAGGACAGGTGGAGCAGGAGGACAGGTGGAGCAGGAGGACAGGTGAGAGGGAGGACAGGTGGAGCAGGAGGACAGGTGAGCAGGAGGACAGGTGAGAGGGAGGACAGGTGGAGCAGGAGGACAGGTGGAGCAGGAGGACAGGTGAGAGGGAGGACAGGTGGAGCAGGAGGACAGGTGGAGCAGGAGGACAGGTGAGCAGGAGGACAGGTGGAGCAGGAGGACAGGTGAGAGGGAGGACAGGTGGAGCAGGAGGACAGGTGACAGGGAGGACAGGTGGAGCAGGAGGACAGGTGGAGCAGGAGGACAGGTGGAGCAGGAGGACAGGTGAGAGGGAGGACAGGTGGAGCAGGAGGACAGGTGGAGCAGTGAATATTTGAGGTAAGCAGAGAGTTCATGAATCAGCCTCCAGCTGCAGCGTCTCAGAAAGTTCGTCTCCACCATCACGATCAATAAAATCTTTGTTTCGTGACTCGTTGAAAACCAAAACGACGTGTCAGCGACAGATGTCTGATGTTTAAAATGGCGTCTGGAGCTGGAGCGCCGCCGCTCGTTGTTTCCCACAGTTCATGTGAAAGCAGCTGATCCTCATGTGAGCAGAGACGATCCAGCTGCGTCAGGCTGCGATGTGAAGAGTTATTAACTTTGAGTCCGGTCCAGATTTTACCGTCAGTCTGCAGATGTTTACGAGTCAGGAGACAGATGAAGGACTAAACGTCCACATTATCTAAACTCTGGTCTCCGACATGTTAACTGTCTGATGTTGAGAGGATGGAGGGTCGTCCGTCACCGGCCGGCTGTCGTCAGGTTGTTATCTGAAGCTAACGACAGAGTCTCTCTCTTATCTGTCTGCTCGTCTTCATCTTTTCTTCCTCAGTGTTCGCTCGCTGTCTTCCTGTCTGTCACACTTCCTGCCTCTGTGACTCATATTACCTCGTCCACCGACCTGGAAAATAACTGTGGAGACTGATGATTTAAATCTTGGTGTTTTCATAACGAGTTCTTTATGTGCTTAACTTTCTGCCCATAGTTTATCTAATAGATGAACTTTCTTGGTCCTCAGGCCTCGTGTTGTGTTTTAGAGCAGCTAAAGGGATAAAAGAAGCTTGATATGAACGCACAGTGACGGTCCAGCAGCTGTTGAGAGGCTTGAGGTGTCTGATGTCTGAGTTTGTTCTCTGAACTTCTTACTGACTGATGTTTGTGTTGGAATGTGGGCAGAGCGAGGATTAGCCGGGTAATCCCTGACCAGAACTACCGCTAATCCTCAACCTCATCCCTCACACCTCTGGACACGGAGCTGTTCAGATGCTGCGCAGCTCAGTCCAGTGTGTGATTCTCAGGTCCGTCTCTCCTCCTTCAGGTTTCACAGGTACACAGAGTGAAACACTGACGCATCACAGAAGAGACAGCAGTTAAATCACAAACCTGAGATACTAAGTTCTGAAGGTGTCAGACTCAAAACTGATCCATGTGTTGAACGAAAATAAAAGTGAGAGAACGATTTGTGGTCTCATTACGATGTAAAGTTCTGGACTTCTTGTGACCCGACACCTCTGCTCTGTGTGTCCCTCCTGCTCTGCCGTACAGTGTCTGGAGTTCGGCGAGGGTTCGGTGACGGGGGACATGTGCGAGGATCTGTGTGTGCTCGGCCTGGTCGAGTACAAGCGCTGCCTCTACTACGAGAACGGGAAGAAGGTGATCGAGGCGCGCTGGAGAGGAAACCCCGTCATCCTCAAGTCCAAACTGGAGAATTTCTCCTCCTACGAACCGCTGGGAATACTGGACTACCAGGTGATTCATTATGAGCTGCATTTCCTGTCCTAAAAGTTATATTAATGTTCCAGTGAAGCTTACATATAAATCAAAGTGAATTCAAATAATTTTCAGTAATTCATGTCTCTGACAGGACGCAGCAGAGGAGCTCTCGCCTCTCGATGTGGTTTTCTACGCCACCATGGAAGTAAGTTGTACGTGCTAATAAAGCTAATGATATTACAGGGTTTAAGCAGGTTTGAACAAGTCAAATTTAAGACTTTTTAAGACCATTTTGAACTAAATTTAAGGCTACGTTTACACGATGACAGTCTGAACAGAAGACGCAAAAGTGGCGTTGCGTCTTCACTTTTTATTCCGCGTTTAGACGAGCGTTTTCAGGAGGAAATCTGCGTGCATATGGTGACGCAAAAGTGTGTGGAATTCGATTGGGTATGCATGCCAGGCGGCTAGGGTCTCGTCCAAAGCCGCCTGGGTCGCCTCCGACGAATTGGTGCATCCAAAATTTGATAGAGGTAATTACAGATCCTTCCCTGTTCAGTAATGCTATCTGTACATATCCTGTACATTTCGTGGAAAGACTCCTGTACGTTTATTAGAGCTGCCAGAGCAGCTTGAAGGTCCGATGCATGGAAATAATCCGACATGTTTGTTTATTTCCCTGTACTGGCGCATGTATGTGACGTAAACGCGTACGCGACGTGAGCAGATCTGAGCAGAGTTTTGCGTTTTGCCAGTGTACACGGAAACGCTGCGGCGGAGCGTATTCAACTTTTCCACTCTGGAGGGTGGTTTCAGATTTTTGCGTTTTCAAGCCCCAAAAACGCCGTCACCGTGTAAACGAAAGGCACTTCCGATAAAATATTTTGTTGTTTTTACCCGCAAGCGTCCTCGTGTAAACAGGGTCTAAGACCTACATGAAGTACAAAAAAGTCAGGAAAAGTGCAGTCCCAGAATTACTTTAAAAAATAACCACACTTTTACATCCAAATCTGTTGATAAAATGTTTAGCAATGGTGTTCAAATTCCAAAGCACCTCCGCTTTTAACGTTGGAGTTGAGCCGAAAATGGTTTGAAAGTCGCTTGAATGCGAGTCGGCAGAGGCAGGGCAGAGTTCAGGTCGAGCAGAACTGGATGAACTTGGACCGGGAACTGGTGACAAAGGCCTACAGAAGTGTGTGATAATGTGACTTCGCTGGAGACTTTTAGAAGCTAACTGCTGTTTTTCTGATTTTGTAAGTGACGCCAGCACTGTCACACCGAGTGTGCCCAAGTTGAGGGTCATCTTGCAGAGAGCGTACACTGCGCTTCAAATTCATTATTTTAAAGCTTTTAACCAACTGAAGTCTGGATGTTCAAGCCAACACTTGTTAAATTTACACTTTCCCATAGTTGTAGCAGATTCCGCTGTAGAAGTCTTTCCAGAACTGATGAAGTGTACGGCGGTAAATTCCGACTGGGCTGTTGGTAAAATGCCACTTCTGTTTCTGATACTTCAGACAGAAGTACAACACACAGAGCTGACTGTGAATCTCACCGACGCATTTCCCCAAAACAAAACAAAAGAAAGGCGACGACGGGAGTGGTAAATGAACGTACATATTTAAGACCTAACTAAATGTAATTTAAGACGTAGATGAAAAATATGGATTTATTTAAGACTTTTTAAGGCCTAAATTAAGATTGTCAAATTTTAGACTTTTTAAGACTTCTTAAGACCCAGCAGAAACCCTGTATTATGTTCAGTGTTAGCTTCTCCAACAGGCTAACATCAGTGTTAGACAGTGTCCATGACATCCTAACTGAGTCACCATGTCTGGTCTCAGGTGAGAAACTCTCTGGGGCTGGCTGAGGAGGACGAGGATGAAGACGGAGGAGGAGGAGGAGGAAGTAACAGCTCTCTGGCCAGACTTTGGGGGAAGAAGCTAAAGAACAGAGACAAGAGTTACTCCAGAGCCGAGCTGGCCTCCCTCTGGTCTCTGCTGCAGCAGGAGGAGTACACCTTTCTCAGGTGAGCGGGAAGAAATCTACAATCAGACATCCTGACAGTGGATTTATTCTGGTTTTCAGCACGCGTCTATCGTCCGTCTCATTTCCATAACATTTCATTCAGACAGAAAAGTGCCGACACGGTGCGACAAGCAATCGCTAAACGTTGGATTTGACTGACATTAGCTTGGGAGCTAGCTTTACGCTACGTTAACAAAGCATTTCCTTAGCAGCCAACAACAAGCTTAACGATTAAAACACAGCAGTAATATTCAGCGTTGAGAGAATCTGCTTCACTAGCAGGTTTCCTGTCGCTATTCTGATGTTTCTGATCTGAAGTTTTCTAAATCACAACCTCCCGCTCAGTGTGCTAACGTTAGCCGCTAGAAGAGAAGCCTCCCTCCTCTTCAGCTCGGAGCTCATCGGTCTGCAAGCTTAAATACTGCTCAGAAAGAAAGCTATCAGTTTAAAGTGTGTTGGTAATGTGAGAGTGACCTCTAGTGGACAGAATGTATAACAACCACATGCTGATCATGGCTCTGGAAAAGCACGAGCAAGTGTGTGATGGGTAGAGTTTAGCCCTGTTCACACGGGACTAGTATAACCTGGAGACCTCCAGTAATCTGTAGTAACTGCGGAGGTCGTCTGTGATCTTAATCCAGTGTGAATCTGCTATGTCCGTAATTTGTAATGTTAAGATTCCACTGCAAATGACCGACCATATTTCACCAAACACAGAGGTCATGTGATAAAATCAGTCCCATGCGAATCTGCATCTCTGTGATTTGGGGTCGTCTTTTGTGTTTCTTAAAGTTTTTGTGTTTTCCACGCCTTCTTTCTGCCTTTTTCCCGGTGGAGAATTATGGAGGCTGCGTTGGGAATTATAAATGAAAGTTTTGACAGCATTTTGGGTGTAAATTCAGGAGGCTCATCAGAAGAGCGAAATCTGGAAAGATGATTAGATGGATTACATGCATGGCAGCATGCGGTAAGGAACATTTTTCCATCTTTCATCAGGCTCACCAGTTATTATATTAAAAATATCCATATCTAACTGTTGTGCTGCTCCAACAAAACACAGACTTTGCTTATCCCGTCTGAATGCGCCACACGAAACACAGACATGGTGGGATAACTTCTAAATCACTTGAGGTCCCCAGGTAATACTAGTCCTGTGTGAATAGGGCTTTACATAATAAATATTCACTGAACACAATGTCGAGGCAACGCAAGCTTCAGTATCAGATTCTTAAATAATATTCCCATCAACCAAAACCATCAGAAATAACAATAACTCATCAAACAACTCAACCTTAATCAGAATTCAACAACACAACACAACATTTAGTTTCCTACCAGCCTGACGAGTCGAGGACGGCGAGTTCACAGGTCGTTTCTCATCATCAGAGACCAGAGCTGCCACAGGAGAACCCGGTCCTGTGTGGGCCGAACAGACCAGAACTGTTGTTCAATCAACGCACATAATCAATATTTTCAGTTAAACATGAGCGAGCCTTCAATTAAAGATAGTGATTATAGCTCATAACCTATCAGACAGGACCATCGTGTATTTAAACACATCAAGACTTTTATTGTTCTATAGAGGTGATTAGACATTTTGTTGAAAGTGACTGAAAAGTAGTGGAATAAGTAATCTATTACTCTACATAAGCAGTAATATTGTGACCTAATACATTACTCTAAACTGAAGGTAACTTAATATGTAATCCATTACATTTTAAAAAGTAACTTGTAACGTGATTGACAGCATGAAGCCCTGTGGCAGCCATTTTGTAAACTGTATGTTCCTGTAGCAGTGAACGTTAACCAGTAAACACAGTAAATATTAAATATGTCTTTATTAACAGCAGCTAACAGACGTTACACAGCTGACAGAGTTCAAGCTGTAAACACTGACACTCTGCAGCCATCACACTAACACTAACACTAACATGAGAGGCTGACGGTTCAGTTTAACACATACGACAACATTTAAAAGTGTGCTAATCATTGTAGCATGATGCTAACAACAACAACAACAACAACAACAACGTCTCTGCGGCTCATCAACAGGTTTCCTCGTGTTTAACACAGTTTAAGACGATTAAATGAACGTTTGTTGTCCCGACCTGCTTCTTCTCTTCCCTCCGTACACCTGTGTGACTGACAGCTGCTGCTTGCCGTAGATTTATCCGCGTTAACGGCTCACTGACCGCGGGGCCGCACGTCAACGTCGCCGCCATCTTGGTCCGGACTGGACTCGCCTGTGAGGAGCAGCAGGGCAGCTGCTGGATAAAAAGCACTATAACTTAACATTTATCAACTGATTTAAATGAGTCCCTTTTATATTAAAGGGTTTATAAAGAAGCCACGTGGAGTTCATAAAGTTTTGTCACTTTGAATCCTGACTGTTTGGCTGGCGGAAAATAATTATGGCATTAGGAAATTAATTCTCACATCTGTTGGGCATGAACACAGTGGAGACGCCCCTAATTATTAATCAGTTATTTAATAATTTTAAATTAAATGTGCAGAACGTTTTTTACATTATGGCATTTTTTTTCTATGCCACTATTATTTTATCTTTTTATCTATTATTTTTATTTATTAACAGTTTATTCATAAAGATACTGCACCTGTAAGTCTTGACAACAACCATCACTGAGGAAAAAAATCATATTGGAAAAGTACAAAACAAATATTGGCATTAAGTGTGTAAATTATTTTATTGCAGTGAGGAAACAGATAAACTCAAGGACAAAGAATTACAGACAAGCAGAAGATACGATGCACCTCTGTTGATCCCCAGAGGAGTGATTCAGGTTTATACCTACAATAGTACTAAATAATAATATTAATAATAATAATAATAATAATAATACCAATAACAGTGTCACACTATATTGCGTTTTGTTGTACTATGAGGACCTGCTATATTCCACTTCATACTGAATTAGCCTCCACTTATATTCCAAGCATTTCATTAAATTTCTCGACATTTCATGTTCATAAAATATTTATTAAATACAGATTTCATCCACAACTGTTAAAAAAGATTTTTACAATTCCTTATGACAGTGACTCCGTTTCCATCACACACCAAAAGAAAGTCCCAAAATCCAGATAACCATGTTTCTGCCACATTCTTGCAATAAATAATAAAAAAAGTAAATGTGAAATATAGTATTTAGCCCCCAAATGAGTTCATCTCAGTCTTGAAAATGTGAGAATGACTGTGGGCAGAGCTGGAGGACGAAGACAGAAAGGCACCAGCTTGTTTTCAGATGCTCAGACGACCCAACAGGCTGGAAGCCAAAACTCCACCGAGTCCAAAAATAAAACCGGCGAAGCGAAGTGACCTGTGCTGCTGCTTATCTGGAGGCCTGCAGACACACGGAGAGTGTGTGAGTGTGTGAACGCTGCTCGGAGAGCTGCTGGATGGATATAGAAGCAAAAACAACAGAGAAGCAGGGAATAACAAGCTGCTGTGGATCGGACTGACCTGTGATATATACGCTCTGAAACAGTCGTTCACCATCACTGAGCAGCAGTCAGGTACACAGGTCAGTCAGGTAGCTTTGTGTGCAGTGAAGGCACAGATTTATTTTCCAACAAAACAAAGAGCAGTTGTTCTTAAACGCTGTTATGGAATTTAGAATTAAATAAAATATGTTTGCAGATTCTTGTGTAATTCTGCTCTGACGGCTCAGAGACCAGGGGCTCAGAGACCAGGAGCTCAGAGACCAGGGGCTCAGAGACCAGGGGCTCAGAGACCAGGAGCTCAGAGACCAGGGGCTCAGAGACCAGGGGCTCAGAGACCAGGAGCTCAGAGACCAGGAGCTCAGAGACCAGGAGCTCTGAGACCAGGAGCTCAGAGACCAGGAGCTCAGAGACCAGGAGCTCTGAGACCAGGGGCTCAGAGACCAGGGGCTCAGAGACCAGGAGCTCAGAGACCAGGGGCTCAGAGACCAGGAGCTCTGAGACCAGGGGCTCAGAGACCAGGAGCTCAGAGACCAGGAGCTCAGAGACCAGGAGCTCTGAGACCAGGAGCTCAGAGACCAGGAGCTCAGAGACCAGGAGCTCTGAGACCAGGAGCTCAGAGATCAGGAGCTCAGAGTCCAGAGACCAGGAGCTCTGAGACCTTTGAAATCAGGCCGTTTCTTACCAATTCCACCTTCAACCTGAAAGTTTGTTCTGCTCATAAAAAAGGAGCAACTCAGCGACAGAATCTGAAGTGTCAGTCTGACGTCAGTTCAGGTGAAGTGAGGAAACGATCAGGACTGTAAAGACCCGTGTTCTCCTCTGCTCTCCAGAGTCCTGCAGGACCTCAGTACCCACGTAGCGAAGGTGTTGGGCTCCTGCGGTCACTTCTACGCTGTGGAGTACCTGTCTGCCGGACACGCCTGGGACCAGAACATCTTCTCCCTGGAGGAGGTGGCTGGTTCTGGGGCACGAGGGAGGTGGACTACCAGGGAGATGGTGCACCGCATCGCGCTGAGTTTTCTGGACATGGTGTGGCACTTTGACAACGACTTCACCCACAAACTGCACCTGTGTGACATCAAACCGGAGAACTTCGCCATCAGGAAGGACCTGACGGTGAGTTTCTATCCATCTGTAGATTCACTTCGAAGGCAGTTTGGTGACCTTCTCCACCAGGACAGTGAAAAGCATCAGAGTGGTCTGAGTGGCCTTAATGTTTCCTGAATGTGATGAACATAAACAGGAAGAACGTGAAGCAGGCGGCTGAGGGAATGAGATAAAAATGGGCTTTTTAAAAAAGCTATTAGAGAGAGCAGAGATGGAAATCAGAGAGCGGATGGTGGATTACGTGAGGTTTTTGTTGAAGAGATGCCTGAAGCAGAAGATGTGACCCTGCAGCTGAGCAACAGAAGGTCATACACACACACACACACATCTTTTGAAATAATCGAAGCACTGTCTTCCTCTGTTTAGTTAGAAAAGCTCATAAATCTCTTCATTATTGATGCACCAACCTAACTTGGATTCCCTGATAGAGGCTGATAATTTATAAACCAGATGATTTTTTTAAACAAAGACTGAAAGAAGTTCACGTGAACATTTGCTGAATGAACAAGAAGGTCCAGATAATGCAGAATGAGTCAGAGACAGAGTTTCACAGAGTTTATAAAGTGTCTCCAACTCAACAACTCACTAAACTGACACTTTTGTTAAGGGAGTCTGGGGACTTTCTCCACGGGGACAAAGAAGTAGCCTATATTGTTACTGTTTAGTGTCTTTGTAACATGTGACATGTTTAGATCAATAACATGTTTCTTCTTTCATAAATGGAGTGTAAATGGTGAAATCAGTGTAAACAGTGTGTTCAAACAGCTGATCAATGTTGGCAGGTAAGACTTTAGCACTTTAGACACAGAAGCAGACAGGCTGGTACAGACATGCTGCCACAAACTGACACTTTTTACAAGGAGACAAACAACTTCAGCTGAAAGATTTAATGCTGAATTTACAACAAGGACATAATGACTTACAATCTGTCACACACACAGTTTCATCATGTTTATAAAGCTTTACTCTACACAACAACTCCTAAAATTAGCTGATTTGTGAATGGAGTCTGGTGAAGTTGTGGTTAATAGTCGGCTTCATAGATTACATTTAATGCTGAATTTATAACAAGGACACAACGAGTTAGAATCTGTCACAGACACAGTTTCACCACGTTGTAAAGTTTGTTTTAACTCAACAACTCTTAAAATCACCACATTTGTTAATGGAGTCTGGTGGTGATGTGGTTGGATCAGCTGACGTGTAGGTAGGTTCAGACTGTTGTTGTGTTTTCTTCTTCTTCTTCTTCTTGTTTCACAGAGGACTGTAATTAAGTAAGTGGTTCTCAGATGTGGTCCAGACCGCCTCTGAATGTGGTCTGAGTAAAACTCTGCCTAACATGAGTGGATTATATAAGAGACTCTGTGGTAATAACTGAGTGTGTCACTGGTTCTCATCTGGTTTTTAGCAGCTGGACAGTTTTATGAGCTGTTGATGATTTGATTTTGTTCTTGTTTTTCAGCATTTTAGTCAAAAGTTCCTCAACTAAAGAAAACTTCAGCGAGCGTTTTAACAAACAGACACTTCCTGTTTGAGCTCATCCGAAAAAAGTCAAGTTTCCTTTGAGGAGCAGCCAAACATCCTCATCTCAAAGTCAAGTTCACTCATTGTGTAACCAGACTGCTCAAAGTGATACAGTCATCCTTTTAGATTCATCTGGAATATTAAATTGAAAAGCCGAAGCTTCTCTCAGCTGTAATAATAAAGCGAGCGGAGGCAGACGACTGGACGACTGTGTTTCCCTTCAGTCACAAATCAACAGACTCTAAATTCATCACGAGTGTTTGGACAGAGACAAACAAATGTCTGCAGTTGTTTTCTCAGCGTTATCAGATGGTTTTACGGTTTGTGCAGCCGACTGAGCTGACTGTGATTAATCCAGCGCCGTGTCAGGTCCGCGCTGGGCTCCGGCCAAACATCACAACTCAGTCTAAACTGTTCGCTGATCTCTCACACGGCAGCCTCATGATGACTGGAAAATGAGCCGCTAAAGAGAAAAAACACTAAACCCAACAAATGTCAAGTTAAACAGAGGCTCGTTACTGTTCTCCTGGTATTAGCAGGATTACGGTTCTCCTGTAAAACAGTTGGAACAGATGTAACTTTATTATACTTTATAAAGCCAACGCTGTGAAACAAGAACTGCTGTAATGTTCACCGCTGCTTCCGTCCAAAACACAGGAGGTGAAGTAACAATCATCAGAAGACTTCTTCAGTCTATAATCTTTAAATAAATAGATAAATGAAAGTTATCGCTGTGATCTCGGTAAACATCCGGATGAGCTCAGCTGAGGTTTGTGTCTCTCAGGTGGTGGCGATCGACGTGGACATGGCGTTCTTCGAGCCCAAGATGAGGGACATCCTGGACCAGAACTGCAGCAGCGACGACGACTGTAACTTCTTCGACTGCTCGTCCAGGTGCAACCTGAACAAGTGCAGGTGTAGCCCCCGCCGCCGCAACAGCAACCTGCAGGTGAGACTGACGGCAGGATCTGCTGCGACACCTGTCCGGATCTCTGACCTTTATAAAGTCACGCACAGTGAGTTTCTCTGGTGTTCAGTGGCATCACACACGTCTTGTTTGGACATTCAGGGCCTCCGTAGTGAACGGAGTTCCATCGTCACATTCTGCAGCATCGACTTTCTTCATGTTACTTTTTATTATTTTAGGGAAGTGTCTCAAATTCAGTCAGTGTTTTTTATAAAAGAAGAAAACTAATCTTCAGCTCAGAAAGTCGACTTTAACCTTTTAACTGTGTCAATAAATCATTTGTTGTTCAAATGATTAAAAAATGATTAAAGAACAAACATCCTCCTTTCCTATAGGAATAAAGTTTGAGATGGAAGAAGAACAAAAAGCTGCAAGCTTCAGATTTAATCTATTAGTTTATATATGAACTGATTCTCCTGTGCTTCAGTCTAAAGTCAAAACATTTCTCCTCGTCTCGTCGGCCGTCTGTGAACTCTCCCGTCGCCGCTCACCTGTGAAACAGTGCGCTGCCTTCTTAACGAGGCGGCTGATAAATTACAGAGTCTGCTGCTGAAGAATTCTGCTGATCCGTCTTTCACAACGTTTAATTACAGGTGTGCAGTAAAGACGTGTGTGGAATGATAATTACTGATCTGAGGACAGGAGGCTGAACCTGCCGACAGGTGGAAGGTATCCAACCAACCAACCAACGCGTCTTCTTTTAGTTTACTTCTTATCTCAACATGAGTTTATCTCCCGGTCTGATGTCCAGAAGAAAAACTCATCTGAACTGTTTTTGTTTTTTCTGGAGAAATTATTTTATTGTGACAATATATTCAGAACATTTTTAGAAGAAAGATATAAAAATAAAAGTCTAAAAGTTTTCAGAACATTTCTATAAAACATGGTGGAGATAAACGTTAACATTATCAGTGTCCTCCTTTAAAGAACATATCGTATAAAACAAATAATGTTCATCATCAGATAGTATTTTATGTGAAGTCACTGATTAGTTAGTTAGTTAATTAAATTATTTGGAAACTTTCTGAACTGAAATTAATTTTAATTCTTTAAATTAAAAATAAAAAGATAAATATTTTCACATACAAGTAAACTGAAGTCAGGAGGGAATTTAACTTTTGACTTTTAATTTAAAACTGTGCAAAACAAATTAAAATGTTGTAGACTTTAATTTAATTATTGAAAGCATGAACATAATTCTATTAAAACTGTATGTTTGTGTCACATTTCTCTGTTTAAATATTTAACTTTATATTTATAATACTTCTTTAAACCCCAAAAACTATAATTTGTTAAAAAAAAATATTACACTGCGTGAATGTTTTAAATATACATTTTTCACCCGATGAGCCTAATATTAAAATTAAAATATGAATTTAAATTTGTTAAAGTATTAATTTTATCATCTTGGTTTGGAATTAATGTTTGTCTTATACATATCTGAAATTAAATAAAACTACTTTTACAACGGCACGCAGGTGGTCGAGTGGTTAGAGTGCATGCCATAAACGCAGCCGAACCCGGTTCGATTCCGGCTGGAGGTCCTTTGCTGCATGTCACATCCCCCTCTCTCTCCCATATTTCCTATCTGTCTACTGCTTAATAAAGGTGTCTATGCCAAAAAGCAAAAAAAAATCTTTAAAAAAAACTATTTTTAAAAGCTGAGCTGCGTCAATAAAGTTACACATGACACAGAAACATTTAGCGTTTAAAAACATTTCATTTGATTTACTTCAAAATTCAAAACTAACATTCACTAGTATATTATTATTATTAATATAATTATCGCTGTAACATCACATTTTATTATAAAATTTCATTATAAAAATTATAAATATGTACAGGATGAAAACAGTTTTAATAATGATACTTTTTTCTTTAAGCAGATGACATCATTACCATTAGTAGAAGAGACATTATTCATATGAATTATATTATTAACTTTATTGTAGTTTTGATACTTGACTACATTTTAAACATGCCAAATCATCAGATTGTGAAATTACTATTACTTATTATTATTATTATCAAATTATCACAGACATTATTGTGACATTAAATTCATGAAATGAAAATAATAAAATAGTAATGAAACTTTAATAATCACTGAAAAGCTTCTGATGCTGCTGAATAAGGGAATTAATAATATATCTGCATTTAATATTTTGTAATTTATAATAATAATAACAATAATCTCAGTAATAATAATAATATTAATAATAATAATAATAATAATAATAATAATAATGATAATAATAATAATAATAATAATGATAATAATAACAGCAGCGTATGTTGAGCGGATCATCATCAGTAACTTACGGCCTTTTTGAAGCGTCGTCCCGTCGGACTCGGAGGAAACGTCTGGTACATCAGCGTCACCGCGGTCGTCTCCATGACAACGGCCGGACAGACTCTCATCACCTGCCGCCTCCCGTATCACGTGTCATATGATACCAGATACCTGCAGTCATGAGAGGAGGATGAATATGAGACGCAGGGAAGATGTTTTTCTACAGGTGACGACGGGACGCGACGCATAAACGCGAAAGACGTTAAAGAAAAAAACGAGTCTGTACCAGGAGGTGATGGAATATAGGCTGTCAGAGGAGGAAATACAGACAGGAGGAGAAGAAATAAGGCAGATAGGAAGTGATGAGGGGGAATAATGTGAATGTGGAGGAAGGAAAACGAAAGACAGAAGAAAATATAGAACTGATGAGGATGAAAAAATATGGAAAACAGATTAAATACACATGAAGAAAAGATGAGAAACCTGAGAGAAATGTTAAAAAGAAAACTGAAAAAGTGAAAACATCAAAAGACAAAATGTTAAAAATGAAGTTAAAATCATTAAAAATCATCATAACAATGATAGACAGAATACAGATGAAGAGGAAACACAGAAAGACATTAGTTGAAAAGAAAAAGGAGAAAATAAGAGGAAAAGAGAAGAAGAGGAAAGAATACAAGAACAAAAACAAAGATGATAAAACGTAGAGTCGATGAGGAACAGAGGAAATGAAAGAAGAGACGATGAAGGGCTGAATTATGAACACAGAGGAAGAGAAGAACAAAGAGGAGGAGAAGAAGAAAAGATGAGTGAAGGACACAGGGTGCTGATGACACGTCGATGACACGCCGCCGTCCTATTGGTCCACCTGAGGCTCTGACCTCTGATGACCCCACACCTGTCCATCACGTCCTCGGAGAAAGGAGGCACTGTGTGTGTGTGTGTGTGTGTGTGTGTGTGTGTGTTTGATAACGACAGCGAGGCGTCGTCTGCATAGTGACGGAGGAAAGAAAGAATCCTGTTCATCTTTTGTCTCACATTTCTCTTTTTCTCTCCTCTCCTGCTCTCTCTCTCTTCCACCTCTCGTTCCCACACGTCTGCTCTCCTTCTCCGTCCTTTTCCTTTCACTTTCAATCATTCTCCTTTCTCCCTCTTTCTTTTATTTAAGTCTTTTCATCTCTCCATCTCTCTCATCTTGTTTCTTCTTCACATATCTCCTCTCCTCCTTTCACCACTTTTCTTTTTCCTCTTTTGATACCCTCTTTTGTTTACTCTCATCTTCTATCTTTTACCCTCTCCTTTTGTTTCATCCCATCATCCATCTACATTCTCTTCTTCTTCTCCTCTTCCCCTCCTCTCTGCTTCTTCTCTTCCTCTTCTTCTTCTCTCTTGTCTTCTCTTCAGGTGATTTGTGAGAAGATCTTCAGGCCGTGGTTTTCTCCCACGCTGCTCGGGGCCAAAGCAGGACTCCCGCTGCAGGTACGACTGTTCTTATTATACTTTTATACAATTTATCTAAAACACACAAAAAGCTGTTTTTGTCGTCTGAATCCAGGCTGGCAAAGGTTCAATTTAGCCTTGTGAAAAGCAAAACATGTCAAAAACAGAATAATGTTTATGCTGAAATGATTCATTATAACTAATTTTACTACTTTCCTCACTACGATTCTGCATGTTAACTACACAACACAAAAATAAAAGGAGTTTGTTTTTGTTCTGTGGTCCGACGCTGAGTTCTGACCTGATTTATATTTCACAAGAAAATAAGTGAGATTTCAAACTACGTCTTTTGTTCTGGTTGTGATTGAGAGACCTCCACCCGCAGATCATTTCCTTCTTTGACTCTGAAAAAGAAAAAGCATCACAAAAACCTTTTTAAGGACAAAATGTGAGAAAGTGTGTTGTGTGTGTTGAACAGGTGGAGCTGCAGCGGGCGGTGCAGGAGTGCTCGGAGACGGAAGGAGGTGTGGAGGAGAGACAGGAGGACGAAGGAGGAGGAGGAGGAGGAGAGACGGGTCAGGACGGCGGCGTCCATCAGCGTCTCCTCAACATCCTGACTCGCCTAATCAAGGAGGGAGGGGCTTCAGGGGAAGGGGGCGGGGCCTGGGAGGGGAAAGGCCACGTCCACACCGCTCTGAACTTCTGAGGAGACGTTCAGAGACTGCAGGACGTTTGAAACTTTAACACATCGAAAGATTTCTCCTGGCAAAGGTGAACTGTTTAAATCCTGGAATTCAAGGACCCTCGTGGAGAATTCAGAATTTTGTTTACATGTTAGCTGAATTAGTCGCTGCAGTTTGAGCCACAAGTATGAAAACCAGATGTATGATATGGTATGGCCGGATATGTGCAGATTCTGAGACGTATATCTGGTGGAACATGAATATAAATATATACCACATACCTCTGTACCTGTCCTGTTGCTCTGTTTCTCCTGTCTGGCCTCTTCAGGCTGTTCACACCTGGTGTTAACATGAACCACTCTCACTTCCTGCTTTACCTGTAAGAACTGAAACAAACAGACTCCATGTTTCTACTCAAAGACCGAAAGAAGTTCATGTAGAACATTTGCTGAATTACCAAGAAGGTCCAAATAATGCAGAATGAGTCAGAGACAGAGTTTCACAGAGTTTATAAAGTGTCTCCAACTCAACAACTCACTAAACTGACACTTTTGTTAAGGGAGTCTGGTGCTGCTGTGGTCGGATCAGTTGAAACAGACTGTGTCTAATCCATTCTGCCTGTTGTTGTTGTTGCTACTTCTTCTTCGTTGGTGTCCTGTCACTACAACAACCATCCCTCTCTGACAGATTACATCTTTGTCTCCATGTGGTCAAACGTCTCCCCGACCGCCTGGACGAGCAGTGTGAGTGACGGCATCATGACGCGTTGTGTGTTCGGAGTTGTGTACTCGTGTTAATCCCAGGTGTAA
Source organism: Sparus aurata (assembly GCF_900880675.1). Lineage (NCBI taxonomy): Eukaryota > Metazoa > Chordata > Actinopteri > Spariformes > Sparidae > Sparus > Sparus aurata. The sequence continues at coordinate 29,579,600 of NC_044205.1, forward strand.
ACAGACAGCTCGCTCCACATGAAGGGAAATCTGAACGCTGCAGCAAACAGAGACGTTTCAGACGACAGTGTTGTTTCAGCTGTGAGTCGACAGTTTGTGCACAGAGCAGCTCTGCACACTAACAGAACTGGACTGCAGGCCCACCGGACCTTTTTCCCACAATTCCTGCTGTTTGTCATCTGGGGTGTTTCCAGATTTCATGTCAACGTGATTCTGAAAAAATGTCATCACGGTGAATCTGGAAACATCCGGATCAGGACCAGAGAGCTGAGCGAGCCGTTCAACGTCTCCTCATCAGAGGAGGTTATTATAGATCCAGTGCACGAGGATCCGCTCTGCTTTATCCACTTAGTCTCAGTGAGATTGGTTTGAACATATCACAGCTACAGAAGCTGCAGACGAGTTGTAACGAGGTCTCATCACTAACGATGTCAGTCGACAGGTGAGCGGACGCTGGTCGGCTCTCGCTCAGCTTCTGGGTTCAGTTTGGGTTTTTCAAACAGATTAAATTTTAATCAAAGCTGCTGTGATGTTGCTGAGTCGGCTTCATTGTGATGTACAGTAGACGTGTAACGACGACGTTCAGTTGAATAATAAAGTGTGTGACGATGTCCTGCTGTGTGTTTGTCATCAATACACATAAAGTTAGCAGACCGAGTTTTATCAACCTCAGAAACGACCGCACGACAACAATACACTGCAGTAAATGGATCCAAATATAAACCGCCACCAAAAAGCCACAAATAATGCTCAGAACAGCACCAAACTTCAGCAACAGTACAAATAGGGTCTCAGCACATAGTCCGGGGCATCTAACCTCCGCTAGCTTAGCTGGATTTCTACTGAAAAGCGGACTAAATTTACCACTCTTCTGCAGCAGCTTCCTGTTGACGGGAAGTCCCGACGAGTCGATTACCGAGTGCAGTAGAGTTCCGCGGCTCATGGATGAAAATGTCTGATTATGACTCCATGGAAAAGCAATCAAAGTTCATATGTGTCTTACCTGCCAGTTTATAACAGTTATTATCGAGAGCGGACAGGGAAAAGAACGGAATTGAGCATTTCTAACCGCACTCGGTAATCGTCGCGTCGGGACTTCCCCGACCCGGAAGCTGATGGAGGAGAGTTGAACTCTGTTTTTAGCTTCACAATAGAAATCCAGCTAAGCTAGCGGAGGTTAGATGCCCCGGACTATGTGCTGAGACCCTATTTGTACTGTTGCTGAAGTTTGGTGCTGTTCTGAGCATTATTTGTGGCTTTTTGGTGGCGGTTTATATTTGGATCCATTTACTGCAGTGTATTGTTGTCGTGCGGTCGTTTCTGAGGATGATAAAACTCCGTAAATTTGCGGTCTGCTAACTTGAGTCTAACACAGTTTCAGTGATTTAGACCATGGATTAAATTTACACTGGAATATCCCTTTAAGTTTAAATGATGATTTCTGTTTCTTGTTTCTGTTTCATGGATCAGAACGAGAGGCGAGTTCTGACTGCAGCCGTCCACAGTCCAGTTATGTGATGGTCAGTTTGATTTACACGTACCGTAAAGTTCCAAACGTATAAACACGGCAGGATAAAGTTTAAATCTCCTCCAGCTGCTTCTCTAAACTCAGCAGCTGGTGGATCCTGCAGGCGGCTGATCGTCCTCCAACCAAACACGTCATTAGAGAGTTTAGATAAATCTCACGCCCCTCATCTGTCTGCTGACAGCTGGACAGAGGTGTAGTAAACTATTTTCTACATCATCGAGCCAAGAAGACAGAAAAGACGTACGTTTATTAAAAAAAACACAAACCTCAGCTCTGTGGTTTTCTTCCTCTGGGCAGATCGAGTTTCAGTGTTTCTGTAGAAACCTGAGAAGAAGAAGCAGCAGGAGGGCGGAGGAGGTAGACACAACATGTCAGACACAACCTCCGTCCATCTGGACCGACGAGTCACAACAATGAGACGAGGCCTCAGGACTGACCTGACACTGACACGTCTCATGTTCATGTTCAAAATGCACCGATAATAAACAAAAGACTTTCAAATGTTCAACAGACTTCAGTGTTTTTGAAGTCATCAGTGATAACAGAGCTGCAGCACAGGAGGATGCACAAGTTATTTTAACTTTCTGAACCTGACGCCATTTTTAATTTGAGAGTGAAAACAGGTTAAATTTCACTAAGATGTTGTGATGTAGTAAATAAATGCTGATGTTCATGTAACACGTGACTTCAGTACAGATCTGTGTCGAGCAGAGAGACTGTAGCTGTGTCTCAGTTCAGGTCTGCATCCTTCAGAGGAGCATTTAAAGGACAATTACGTCACAACGCAGCGTGAAGGCTCCTCCAGATGCTCCTTCTGCTCCCTGTTTCTGGAGGATGCACCGCTACGATCCTTCGTGGCCTCATCTTGGCATCCCAAGATTCTTTGCTTGCCCGAAAAAGAAGATAGAAAGAAAGAAAATGGCGACATCAGTAGCGTAGATCGTCACTTTCGCAGGCCTGGGCAGCAGAAAACACGACTGAAGGACTCGCCTACAAAGACCACAGAGGCCGAGTCCTTCAGAGGATGCAGACCCTGAACTGACACACAGCATATAAATGTCTGCAGGAGAGAACTCATCCCAACCTGATCTGAGACCAGATTTAACCCTCCATGTGCTCATATACACTCTGAAATATGCTGCGATAAGATGGTTTCTTGAGTGGATACCAGTGCAAATCAACTCACCATGTTTAATGTCTGAACGAATCAAGCAGAGCTGAATTCATCGTAACAAAAGAATGCAAATGTGAACATTGTGTGTAACTTTAGACAGTGGAGGTTTCACGTTCCCGGAGCAGAAATGAGCTCCTGATGTTCAGTAACTGCAGACGTGTTCCTGGACGTTAAAGACAGAAACTGAGACACGACAACAGTCTCGGCTGTCGCTCTCCTCACTGGATGGAAGTGATTTATGTGGAAAACATCCACAGCTCTGTTGGCACCGCGTCCAACCGGACTGGCATCCTTCCACTGTTTTTATTTCCATAACGACGCACACTGCAAGAAAAAGATCTCAGATTCAGATTAAAAACAGAGAGAAGCTTTACGCGTGTTTTAAACAGAGGATTGTGTTTCGTACGGTAACATCAGGCGTCGACACAGTTCAACATGAGCTCACACAGCAGCTTCACTCTGCGGACGCTCATCTGGTTCTGATCCGGAGCCGTTAACACAGAGGACACAGAGGTGATTTCTCTTCACTCCTGTTGTTCAGCCTGACTGCAGCAGTGATCCGGAGCTGACCTCCACTGTCGGGTGGTTCTGTTCTGTTCTGTTGACTGCTGACTGGAGCTGGAGGGGAAATGGACTTTACTTCATGAACGTAACGTTACAGAGAGGAGACAGAGAACCAGAACCAGAACCAGAGTCTCTGCTGAGTGCTGACTTCACTCAGAGCTTCACCTCAACTCTCTAATGTTCTGCAGTGTTCTTCTGGTTCTGTTGGGTCTGGTTCTCAGACTTCCTTCCTCTCTGACTCTCCTGAAGTTACAGACAGACGAGCAGATGAAACTCAGCGTCACCTCGAGGACACTGGAGGATTTCTCTGCTGGAACTTTGTTGGAAACATCTGAGATGATGTGAGAACAGAACTCAACAACACACAGAACAAAGGTCCAGTTGGTTTAATGCAGAACAAAGGTCCAGTTGGTTTAATGCAGAACAAAGGTCCAGTTGGTTTAATGCAGAACAAAGGTCCAGTTGGTTTAATTCAGAACAAAGGTCCAGTTGGGTTTAGTCAGATTTCAGTGAGCAGAGACTGAAGACAGACTTCAGGTTGGACGTTTCTTACAGTGTGAACAGCTTGGAGCACTTTTATGAGCTGTGTGTGTGGCGTCACAGATCATCAGCTGTTTGAATCTCTGGTCCAAACACAGACGTCGTTAAAGTGCCGCTCAGCGTGAAGTCCTGCAGGTCACCATCCAGGAGTTTTCTGCTGTTCACGATCCAGTTTAATCTCAACATTACGTGACAGAACGAGCAGCGTGTAGAGCTCGATGTTTACTGTGTCGGGCTGCCGGGTTTGTTTCCAGTCTGAACTCGCAGGCCGTCGTGCAGGAGGAGACAAGTTCAGTCGCTGCTGCTGGAATCCTTCACGTTTGCCAAAAGCGGGTCATTAGATAACAAGTTAACTCGTTGATCCTCGGGACGAGATCAATCAGGATTTATGAGGCTGTTTGATGTTTGATAATCAGGTTTTCTTTCAGCCTCAGAATCAGATTCATCACTGATGTGTTGAGATAAAGTGGCTGATGAGTGACGGATCTGCTCAGCTGCCAGTTTAATCTGAACCCTCCGGCTTCTTATTCACTCGCTGGCTGTTTGTCTGCTGGCGCGCTTTAAACCAGCGACAACACAGAAAATGTGTTTTTGCTTTGAGTGTTTTATATTTTTGACTTGAATCTTGTGGTGAGGAGATTCTCCAAGTTTCGCTGTAACTGTCTGTGGTGGAGGAAGTTTCCACATCCTTTACTTACTTAAACTGACAGCAGACAAATGTTCTGCTCCGAGTCATTCTGCAGATAATCCTGATGTCACAGTGGGACGTCGGGGAACGATGACAGCATCCACCAATACTTTAAACCTCCCTGTCTCAGGAGCCCTTTTTAGATAGAAAAGGCGGCACATTTGCTCCAAGGTAAGGACGGCAATGTGCCGGCCTGTCTTTCTAAAACGGAGGTGTAATATTCCTCCTTTTCCAAAAGCCGCCTCTGAGGTAGGCGTAAACATGTGACGTGACGTGAAGCTGGAAGTTGGGCTGTGAACAATGACATAGAATATGTCTTCAAAATAAGAGCTTTACATTGCACCCCATTGGAGTTTAGAACTGGGTTCTTAGCGGGGGGCTTTTAATTTGAAAGTAGCGACCGTTCTTAGCTTGCTGCTACAACAACAAGCTAACACAACCAAACAGCTACAGAACACAGTTTTTAGATAGCAAGCGAGGAGGAAATAAGTGTACCTTCCGAGGTGGAAAATCAGCGGACCACAACAGACCGCAATTTGCCGCCTTCTGTCTAAAACCGCGGACCGAGCCACCAAAAGGACGGACAGATTGGTGGCTTGGTGCTCTGTCTAAAAACAGCTACTGTGACGTTCAGGCTGGACAGGAAACGCGAGGAGGCATCATTTTCAACGGCCACTTAAATGACCAGTGAAACTCTCCACTGCAAGAGAAGAAGAAGCTGCTGGTGGAGGAGGTGAAGAAGGTGAAGAGGAGAGAGATAGAAACAGAGTGAACAGACGGACGTTGGATGGAGACGCTCCGGTGTTGTGTCAGAGTCTGTTCCTCTGATGATCTGTGTCTCCTCTCAGCACCGAGGCCTGAAACAGACCTTCGTTCTACAAAACAACTAAAAACATCAGATGTCTCCAAACAGCTCGTCAGCTGTACGAGGTTATTAACAGCCTATCAGACAGCAGCATGTGTGCCCGCCCTCGAGCCTGCAACAGCCAATGAGTGACTGTTTGAAACTGTAAAAATCAACCAAAACAACCACAAAACGTCTGAATTAGTTCATGTGATGGAAGTCTCCAGGAGCTCTGAGATGATAAACTGATTTGAAATGCAACCACACTTTTAGCTTAGCAGCTACAGTGAAGATGTCAGCTTAAAATAACAGTAAATAACGTCTCTTTTGGTTGTTTTTTACAGTTTATATCACTCAGAGGCTGTTGTAGGCGCTCCTATCTCAACCTCGTACAGCAGACGAGATGTTCGGAGCCATTTCAGGTTGTTGTTGTTGTTTCTGTTCTTTAGTTCCAGTCCAGACTTTCCACTGGCATGAGTGACAGTAGATACTAACAGAATTTGTATTTCATTTAGCTGAATAAGGAGGAGAAACGCTGCAGGAACAGACAGAAACATATTGAATATTATGATCTGAAACCAGGACAGATAAACCCGAACTTACTGCACGGACAGAAACCACCAGAGGTTTTGTCTTCTGGGTTAAACGACCCAAATCTGTAAACAGCTCCGTGTCCTATTTAACACTGAAAACTGTTTATTCACCACAGCTGAGAGCTGAAACAGTCAAACACCATCAGACAGTCAAGTCAGCTTTCACTGAGGTAGGACAACAAATATGTTGTACAGGTGAGACTTTTCTTTTCATAATACTTCTGTGGTAACCTCTATTTTGAAAACAGACCACTCAGCAACCTTTATCAGTTCCTGAAAACGTCCAAATCTGACACTACCACATGTTTAAATGTCAGAGTGTTGCAGAGGCGTTTGGTTGAAGACGTCTCTGGATTTCTGCCTCCAGGTGAGAATCATCCAGTTTGTCTCTCTCTGCATTATAAAGGACTTTAATTACACGGTCACAGTGTTGTGACTATCTGTGTGGTCGTGTTTGTCTTCGGCAGATGAAAGTTCAGTGAAAGTCTCAGCACGACGTGTTCACTGAGTCCTGACTCATCTGCAGTATGAAAGTCTGAGCACATTGATCACAGAGTCCGGTCGCTCACAGTTTGAGCTCCGCTGCTCGGCTCCAGTTCAATTAAAGAACACGAGATAAAAGGTAATAAAACGGCACGTTGGTTCTGTTCTTTAGAAACTAATTTCACACTGCGTTAAGTCTGGACTGGGAGCAATAAACTCTGTGAGCTGTGATGAAGAGCAGAGGAAGAGACGGAGCAGAGGGACGGTAAAGTCAGCGAGGTTATAACTCCGTCCACACTCAGCTCAGACCAGCAGGACGACTTCTCAGTCATTCTCTGGAACAGGAAAGGAAGTCAGAGAAAGAGTAAGAGATAAAGATTTGGTTTGGTTTGTCATATTTGGGACATTTTGAACCCTTTTAGTTGTGGCACCGTGTCTCAGCCACCATCTGACAGACACTGAAAGTCCTGCACACAAATCCACCTGTTATAAGAGGCTGAGCACTAACAAGGTTCAACCAGGCCAACAAACCAGCCTGCACAGTGTCTGAGTGTTTCTGTCGAGCATCAAACTCCAACAGAAACTTTCCTCTGGATCCACTCAGTCACAAGTTCAGTCCAAAACACAGAATTCATCTTTAAACGGAGACAAAATGAAAATAACTGGACGACACCTGAGATCCTGAGACGGCCGACGTTTGATTGACAGCTCGTTTGAGCAGATCTGAGCCTCTGCGCCCGCCCTCGATCCTCCAACAGCCAATGAGAGCTCAGATCCAGTCATATCTAGCTCCTCTCAGTGTTTAAACTTGATGTAGTTTTCTGTGTTGGGCTCTTTGAATCGTCTGTTTTCCAGCTCAGCTCTTGTTTCTGACTCTTTGATCTGCACACAGTTAGTGTGAAGAAGGAAACAAAGAAGCAGAATGAGTTTCATGCTGCTGTTCCTCTCAGGCAGCGACTCTGAGCTCTAAAACACGTCAGCACTACAAACGGTTCAACAGCAGCTCTGAATCATTTTGGACTCGACTGAGATGTTCAGGATCGTTTTACATTTCCAGGAATAAGAAGCGGTTAAAACAATGTGAACATCATCATCGTCTGAGAATAGTCTGGTTTCCTCGTCCACTGAAACACAAAACCACACACACACACACACGCACACACACACACACACACACGCACACACATCCGCACACACACACACACACACACACACACACACACACACACACACACACACACACACACACACACACGCACACACACAATCAGCTTCCTGCCATCTGGCTGCAGTTGTTGCTGCTTCTCTGATCACAGAGCACTGACTTCAAAGGTGTGTGTGTGTGTGTGTGTGTGTGTGTGTGTTGATGTACAAACACTGTAAAGATGAACAAACTGTGTGTGTGTGTGTGTGTGTGTGTGTTGCTAATAAATCATATAAATAAAAACTATAAACAAATGTAAATATTTTCACCAGCTGCACAAAATATTTTGTAAAGATGCACGTCTATAAAAGTGCTAATAAAGGATAAAATACACTGTGAATATGACATGATATGAGTCAGTACAGTGCCAGTGTTCACCACACATACACTTTCAACAAATTCATACTGTACAAGTTAATATATTAATAAGTATTTTCAAACATAACCTGTAACTATTTTCTACAAATGCACCAAAAACACACAGTGAACGTACTTTGACTATTAAGCTGATATATTGTAAATACAATGTTAAAAATAACATTAAATATAATGTTAATGAAGTTCACTGTGTGTCTATCAATGTCTGTTTAATTTAATATCTCTGAGCCCTCGAATGGAGGACCAGGAATCAGGGCTCGGACCTGTAGAATCAGAGCCTGGACCTGTAGAATCAGAGCTCGGACCTGTAGAATCAGGGCTCGGACCTGTAGAATCAGGGCTCGGACCTGTAGAATCAGAGCCCGGACCTGTAGAATCAGGGCTCGGACCTGTAGAATCAGGGCTCGGACCTGTAGAATCAGAGCTCGGACCTGTAGAATCAGAGCTCGGACCTGTAGAATCAGGGCCCGGACCTGTAGAATCAGAGCTCAAACCTGTAGAATCAGGGCTCGGACCTGTAGAATCAGAGCTCAAACCTGTAGAATCAGGGCCTGGACCTGTAGAATCAGAGCTCGGACCTGTAGAATCAGGGCTCGGACCTGTAGAATCAGGGCTCGGACCTGTAGAATCAGAGCTCGGACCTGTAGAATCAGAGCTCGGACCTGTAGAATCAGGGCTCGGACCTGTAGAATCAGAGCTCGGACCTGTAGAATCAGAGCTCGGACCTGTAGAATCAGGGCTCGGACCTGTAGAACCAGAGCTCGGACCTGTAGAACCAGAGCTCGGACCTGTAGAATCAGAGCTCGGACCTGTAGAATCAGGGCTCGGACCTGTAGAATCAGAGCTCGGACCTGTAGAACCAGAGCTCGGACCTGTAGAATCAGAGCTCGGACCTGTAGAACCAGAGCTCGGACCTGTAGAATCAGGGCTCAAACCTGTAGAATCAGAGCTCGGACCTGTAGAACCAGAGCTCGGACCTGTAGAATCAGGGCTCGGACCTGTAGAATCAGAGCTCGGACCTGTGGAATCAGGGCCTGGACCTGTAGAATCAGAGCTCGGACCTGTGGAATCAGGGCTCGGACCTGTAGAATCAGGGCTCGGACCTGTAGAATCAGAGCTCGGACCTGTAGAATCAGGGCCTGGACCTGTAGAATCAGGGCTCGGACCTGTAGAATCAGAGCTCGGACCTGTAGAATCAGAGCCTGGACCTGTAGAATCAGAGCTCGGACCTGTAGAATCAGAGCTCGGACCTGTAGAATCAGGGCTCGGACCTGTAGAATCAGAGCTCGGACCTGTAGAATCAGAGCCTGGACCTGTAGAATCAGGACTTGGACCTGTAGAATCAGAGCTCGGACCTGTAGAATCAGAGCCTGGACCTGTAGAATCAGAGCTCGGACCTGTAGAATCAGGGCTCGGACCTGTAGAATCAGAGCTCGGACCTGTAGAATCAGAGCTCGGACCTGTAGAATCAGAGCTCGGACCTGTAGAATCAGAGCCTGGACCTGTAGAATCAGAGCTCGGACCTGTAGAATCAGGGCTCGGACCTGTAGAATCAGAGCTCGGACCTGTAGAATCAGAGCTCGGACCTGTAGAATCAGGGCTCGGACCTGTAGAATCAGAGCTCGGACCTGTAGAATCAGAGCTCGGACCTGTAGAATCAGGGCCTGGACCTGTAGAATCAGGGCTCGGACCTGTAGAATCAGAGCTCGGACCTGTAGACTCAGAGCTCGGACCTGTAGAATCAGAGCTCGGACCTGTAGAACCAGAGCTCGGACCTGTAGAATCAGAGCTCGGACCTGTAGAACCAGAGCTCGGACCTGTAGAATCAGGGCTCGGACCTGTAGAATCAGGGCTCGGACCTGTAGAATCAGGGCTCGGACCTGTAGAATCAGGGCTCAAACCTGTAGAATCAGAGCTCGGACCTGTAGAATCAGAGCTCGGACCTGTAGAATCAGAGCTCGGACCTGTAGAATCAGAGCTCGGACCTGTGGAATCAGGGCCTGGACCTGTAGAATCAGAGCTCGGACCTGTAGAATCAGAGCTCGGACCTGTGGAATCAGGGCCTGGACCTGTAGAATCAGAGCTCGGACCTGTGGAATCAGGGCTCGGACCTGTAGAATCAGGGCTCGGACCTGTAGAATCAGAGCTCGGACCTGTAGAATCAGGGCCTGGACCTGTAGAATCAGGGCTCGGACCTGTAGAATCAGAGCTCGGACCTGTAGAATCAGGGCTCGGACCTGTAGAATCAGAGCTCGGACCTGTAGAATCAGAGCTCGGACCTGTAGAATCAGGGCTCGGACCTGTAGAATCAGAGCTCGGACCTGTAGAATCAGAGCTCGGACCTGTAGAATCAGGGCCTGGACCTGTAGAATCAGGGCTCGGACCTGTAGAATCAGAGCTCGGACCTGTAGACTCAGAGCTCGGACCTGTAGAGTCAGGGCTCGGACCTGTAGAATCAGGGCTCGGACCTGTAGAATCAGAGCTCGGACCTGTAGAACCAGAGCTCGGACCTGTAGAATCAGAGCTCGGACCTGTAGAACCAGAGCTCGGACCTGTAGAATCAGGGCTCAAACCTGTAGAATCAGGGCTCGGACCTGTAGAATCAGAGCTCGGACCTGTAGAATCAGGGCTCAAACCTGTAGAATCAGGGCTCGGACCTGTAGAATCAGAGCTCGGACCTGTAGAATCAGGGCTCGGACCTGTAGAATCAGGGCTCAAACCTGTAGAATCAGGGCTCGGACCTGTAGAATCAGAGCTCGGACCTGTAGAACCAGAGCTCGGACCTGTAGAATCAGGGCTCAAACCTGTAGAATCAGGGCTCGGACCTGTAGAATCAGAGCTCGGACCTGTAGAATCAGGGCTCGGACCTGTAGAATCAGGGCTCAAACCTGTAGAATCAGAGCTCGGACCTGTAGAATCAGAGCTCGGACCTGTAGAATCAGAGCTCGGACCTGTAGAATCAGGGCTCAAACCTGTAGAATCAGAGCCTGGACCTGTAGAATCAGAGCTCGGACCTGTAGAATCAGAGCTCGGACCTGTGGAATCAGGGCCTGGACCTGTAGAATCAGGGCTCGGACCTGTAGAATCAGAGCTCGGACCTGTAGAATCAGAGCTCGGACCTGTAGAATCAGGGCTCGGACCTGTAGAATCAGAGCTCGGACCTGTAGAATCAGAGCTCGGACCTGTAGAATCAGGGCTCGGACCTGTAGAATCAGAGCTCGGACCTGTAGAATCAGAGGCTCGGACCTGTAGAATCAGAGCTCGGACCTGTAGAATCAGAGCTCGGACCTGTAGAATCAGAGCTCGGAACCTGTAGAATCAGAGCTCGGACCTGTAGAATCAGAGCTCGGACCTGTAGAATCAGGGCTCGGACCTGTAGAATCAGAGCTCGGACCTGTAGAATCAGAGCTCAAACCTGTAGAATCAGGGCTCGGACCTGTAGAATCAGAGCTCGGACCTGTAGAATCAGGCTCGGACCTGTAGAATCAGGGCTCGGACCTGTAGAATCAGGGCTCGACCTGTAGAATCAGAGCTCGGACCTGTAGAATCAGAGCTCGGACCTGTAGAATCAGAGCTCGGACCTGTAGAATCAGGAGCTCGGACCTGTAGAATCAGAGCTCGGACCTGTAGAATCAGAGCTCGGACCTGTAGAATCAGGGCTCGGACCGGACCTGTAGAATCAGAGCTCGGACCTGTAGAATCAGAGCTCGGACCTGTAGAATCAGAGCTCGGACCTGTAGAATCAGAGCTCAACCTGTAGAATCAGAGCTCGGACCTGTAGAATCAGAGCTCGGACCTGTAGAATCAGAGCTCGGACCTGTAGAATCAGGGCTCGGACCTGTAGAATCAGGGCTCGGACCTGTAGAATCAGAGCTCGGACCTGTAGAATCAGGGCTCGGACCTGTAGAATCAGAGCTCGGACCTGTAGAATCAGGGCTCGGACCTGTAGAATCAGGGCTCGGACCTGTAGAATCAGAGCTCGGACCTGTAGAATCAGAGCTCGGACCTGTAGAATCAGAGCTCGGACCTGTAGAATCAGAGCTCGGACCTGTAGAATCAGGGCTCGGACCTGTAGAATCAGAGCTCGGACCTGTAGAATCAGAGCTCGGACCTGTAGAATCAGGACTCTGGACCTGTAGAATCAGAGCTCGGACCTGTAGAATCAGAGCCTGGACCTGTAGAATCAGAGCTCGGACCTGTAGAATCAGGGCTCGGACCTGTAGAATCAGAGCTCGGACCTGTAGAATCAGGGCTCGGACCTGTAGAATCAGGGCCCGGACCTGTAGAATCAGAGCCTGGACCTGTAGAATCAGAGCCCGGACCTGTAGAATCAGAGCTCGGACCTGTAGAATCAGGGCCTGGACCTGTAGAATCAGAGCCTGGACCTGTAGAATCAGAGCTCGGACCTGTAGAATCAGAGCTCGGACCTGTAGAATCAGGGCTCGGACCTGTAGAATCAGAGCCTGGACCTGTAGAATCAGAGCTCGGACCTGTAGAATCAGAGCTCGGACCTGTAGAATCAGGACTCGGACCTGTAGAATCAGAGCTCGGGCCTGTAGAATCAGGGCTCGGACCTGTAGAATCAGGGCCTGGACCTGTAGAATCAGGGCTCGGACCTGTAGAATCCGGGCCTGGACCTGTAGAATCAGGGCTCGGACCTGTAGAATCCGGGCCTGGACCTGTAGAATCAGAGCTCGGACCTGTAGAATCCGGGCTTGGACTCTGTGAATGGAGGCTGCAGGTTTTTGTTCATATTGATGAGAACAAATAAAAAACAATAAAAACAAAACAATGTCATCATCGTCCAAAACACGTCTGGAGCCTCCGTAATAATAAAAGCATGATCAGCACCAAACATCACACAAACAGAACTCTGTGTGAAGTCGACTGAATCAAGAGGATCCGACCAACATGTAAAACTACAACCAGAACCAGAACATCTGCTCCTCGCGGTTCTGTCGTCCTGCTGCTGGTTTTGCTCTCTGGAAGTCATCACAGAGGAGAAAGAGAAAGTGTGTGTGTGGTTTGATGGAACCTGGAGTTATTACCGGGCCAGCGCCATGACCCAGAAGCCCCTGCACCGCTCTGTGTGTGTGTGTGTGTGTGTGTGTGTGTGTCAGTAACCAGTTTCACATGTTCAGATCTGATTCACCACAAAACTACGTTAGATTTGTTTCTCTGACTTTAACGAGTAAAATCAGGTTTTGGTTTCTGGTTGAGCTCCGTGAGCTCAGAGTCTCGTTCCATCCTGATGTTTGTAAACAGCCGCGCTGCCAAAGTGCCTTAAAGCAACACTGTGAAGCTCTGCTGTCAGCACGGAGCCAACGGACCGGACTCCACACAGAACAGAACCATCAGCTGAGTGTTTCAGGATCATCAGTGTTTCTGTAGTGAAGGATTTACAGTGACGTCGTTCACAGATTCAGACCACATGTGAACAACGTACGTGAGTTCTGAGTTCATGTCACATTTCTCACTTTATTCCAATAAACTTCAAATAACTAAACTTTATGGTATTATAATCTTGTTTTGATGACTCGATACTTGGAAGTTAAAGACTCGGGACTCGGATGACTTGTCTGCTTTCATTTCATGTGTTCAGTTGAGTTCTTGTGGTCAGAACTCAGCGACGCACGGTGTAAATAAATGACCAATAATATAAAACAGGTGGACTATACCTTTATAAAGAGCAGATACTGCAGGTGAGACTTCAGAGACTTAACTACCTCGACTCAGCCAAGATAAAAAAAGACTCTGGAGTTGAATCACGTGTGTGTTAATGCACATTTAAGTCTAAACACGGATGTAAACACTGATCAGCTGTCTGCTCGTCCATCACGTCTCCAGATGTTGAACCTCTGGACTCGATGATTCACAGACAACATAAAGACTTCCTTCTGAGTGAACTTCGCCGCTACACATGTTTGAAGGTTTCTACATCTGCAGCCGCTCGTTTTACTTTTACTGCAGATTTTGTTTTACGAGCTCTTTACATTGATTACTGACAATCATCTCGCAGCAGCCTGCTGCCTCTTTAAAGTTCTCACCGTCCTCCGGAGCAGCGGAGTGAGACGTGACTGCAGCGGTCCTGACCTGCAGGTCGGAGGTCGGACTAACTGTTGGTGTAACATTACAGTCGCCTCGGGCGCCACGTTACCTCTGTGACCGCGCTGAGGCCTCCACACACCTGACAGAGTCGGATTTCACAACGCTGACGAACACCAGTTCTTCATTCTGACTTCAAAATCAGTTTTTCTTGAATCTAAATGATCTGAAGTGATTCGATGTTTTTGTCCAAACTTTTAAACCAGAGCAGTGTTTCATACTCACTGATCGACGGATGGAAACACTCCCTGACCTCAACGGTGAAGAGTTTTATTTATAAGACACAACGTGATTTAAATGCACCTCAACATTTAACAGGAAATCTGATCTCTGCACGTCGAAAGAATTAACAAACTCCTCAAGTTTTTGTGACTCACGTGGAGCCACATCCTGAGTGACTCAACGGCCGCTTTATTTGTTCCAGTCAGGAAATCAAACTCCAATCAGCCTCAGCTGTTGTGAGCCGAGTTATTTCCAGCTGTTTCAGTGTCGTCACAACTGGATGTTTTTTAAGGAGAGCTGAGGACATTTACGTTTTAATGGCGACCAAAACAGGTCTTTTAATAATGTTTTCTAACCCTAACGAGTGTTTTTGGTGCAAGATGTTTCCTGCAGTGTTTCCTGTTTGGTTTGAAGGGTTAAATGTGAGCGCGGTGATCCAAGTTTTATCAGAAACCTCCGGCTGCGACTTTCATCTGCTGCTCCTCTTAATTAATCACATTTCCAGCAGCAGAGTTCAGCTTCCTCCAGGCTTTTTAATTAATCACCTTCACTATGAAACATTCATTACATCCACCTGACAGATGAGAACAGTGGAGGACATTTGTCACCCGGCAGAACCTGCAACAGCCTACAGATTGTTACTATTCATCAATTCTTTCCATTTATAAGTTCGAACTTCCCCCTCAGTGTTTTCTCTACGTAGCAAACACCTGATAACACTCAGTGTTGGCGTGCGTACTGTCTAATGTGGACGTAGCTCGTTGGCTAACGAAGGACACGAGCAGGCAAACAGGCTGCTCTCCACAAACTGTCAAATATGTGAAAATCACAATTCCATATGTGGCTTTTTCACATGTGAAATGTAAAGTCACATGTGGCTGAAGATCAATATTTAATATCTTTTAGTTTTGTGATAGCGGCCTGTAGTTTAGCATCAGTTAGCACGTCATACTTCTATCAGGGAAGTGAAGACTGAATGTGACTGTTCCCAGCATTGTTCGTTTTATCTCGTGATCTGTGCTTTTGGCTCGCTGGATTCCCAGAATGGACAGAAAATTAGTTGTTCATTTGTTTCTGCTCGGCATGAGTTGGACTCTGTTGACCTGAACCTCAGCAGAGTCCTGCGTAATGAAAGACGGTTCAGTCAACATCGCTGCCAAAGAAAATCCCCCAAACAGAAAACGTTGAGCTGAAATATGCAGACGTGTGTGTGTGTGTGTGTGTGTGTGTGTGTGATTTGATGCTCTCATTGGCCGGCAGCCGTCTTCACATTCCAGACTGACAGAGGCAGGAAGTGGAGTGACGTCGCCCATCAGATAAAACCACCTGCAGACACACGTCGCTCGCTGCACGCGCTCAGACTGGACGACCTTCGACAAACATAAAGAATTACAGAAAGCAGAACTTCCCTGTTTACGTTACAGATGTTAAAATTCTAAATAGACAGGAAATCTCATTCCTGGAAATATTCGGTGTGGAGACTTTCTGCTTCAGGAGGCTGATTGTGGAAGTAGAGTTAACATTCAGTCACACGGGACAGAAACGCTCCTCTCTGTGGTAAAAGTCCTACGTTCATCCATCACAACTGAGAAGAAACGGTCCAGATTTTCAAATTGATTAAACAAATAAAATGAAACATGAGCTTTAGAGGTTCCGGTGTGTCGACTCAGAAGAGAATGAATGCATCGAACTTCAGCTTTGAAGACAGAAAGAAATATAAAGACTAAAGAGGATGTTGATTATTGAACGCTACATAAATACTGACTCTGACCGACTCTTCTTAGCAACAACAATTGTTTCCACATGTTGTTGTGTCAGTGTCGATCTCAGAACTGAAGTCTGACCTGAGCTGAAGAACTAACTCTGCAGTTACAGATAAAATCTTTTTGGACGGCTTCACACAGGCGTGAAATTTCAGTGTTTCCACTGACCTGACGTGGTCCTGATCATTAGCTCTCTTCAGCACATAAACCTCCTGAAATCAGCCGGTTTAATGAGAAGCAGACGCAGAGAGCGTGAAGTGAGGAGAAGACTTATTGTCTGCTATATCTGATGGAGTGAATCTGGTTTCTTCAGTGGACTCTGAACCTGTAACATCCAGATTTTTCTCCTCCTGTCGTCTTTCTGTCAAGAGACAACCAGCCGCAGACTGCAGAGAGGGTGCGGCGATTATTTCATCACTTAACACGAAGAATAAAATAGATTGTTTTTGCTCGGAGCCTCGTCTGCTGATAAATGATGATAAACGGTGAATGCTTCGGCTGTGAGGCAGGCTGAAAGAGTTCATGAGAAATATTCCAATTATTTTTGCACCCAGACATGATGGATTATCAAGCTGAGGCAAATTAATCAGCGAACAGATAAAATGTCTTCTCTGTGAGCGAGGCAGAGAATGAGTCCTCCATTTGTTCTGACAATTCCACACAAGATGTGATGGAGAGATGATTTTTCTTGTCGTGTCTTCAGGCAATAATTTAAAGTGTACTCCAGCATTTAGACTTCACTTCTAGCATGTTCCAAGACTCACAAATGGATTTAATCAAAACCAAACAGCTGAGGCAAAGGTATCTGGAATATTATTCTCTGGTGTGAGACAAGCTCCAAAAACAAAGACCTTACAAGAGTTGAAACAAAACAGTTGAAGCAATCTGAATAGAAAAGTCTGCATCGACAGAGATGGTGGATGTATGACAAATACCCCACCCTTCACCCCTTAGAGCCAATCATCTGCCAGACCATCAAACATATCAGCCAATCATGTTGTTGCACTAACACGAGTACACAATTGATTTCGTGGTGATTTGTGATGGTTGCAGAGTGGCAAGAATCGCCTTTAAGGACTACTTTTCCTCACTCGTACTTAAATATCATCTTTCTTATAATAATAAATATCTTAAATCTGTTGTAATAATTTGCTCTAATGCTCTAATTTGCAATAATGAAGGTAAATGATTGTGAGGAAACTGAAAGAGAGGGAATTAAAACTTCTATCTTCTGAAACAGATATTTTTAGACAGCTCTGATGGAGCTCAGGATTTATCAGAAGGACAGCTGCTTTACTCCCAACTATTTTACTGTTTACTCTGGATTGTTTGTGTGACCTTTTGATGTGTAGAAGAACACGGAAGTGTTTTCAGTCTGAGTCATGATATACTTTAATAATTAGGGAGGCCTGTTTCAGTCAGTGCGTTTACATGACACTCAAGAAAACGAAATTACTGCGTTAGTCTGACTATGATGGGATCTTTAAGATGCATGTATACACCTTAGTCTGACTAAAATCGGACCGGATCGGATTTGTCATAGTCGGATTAAAACACCTAGATTATTGATTGATAGTCACATTACTCCTGCATGTATACGTTCCATCAGATCGTATCGGATATTGCGTTCTGCGCAGGAGCGAGATTTTTCCCCGGGGCCGTGAGCCGGAAGTAGACGGACGGCAGTGGTGGCGTCTTTCCTCGGAAATCACCGTAAGAAAGAGAGAAAGAGCGCCATTGTGCATCTAGTTTGTGTAATTATCATGTACACCATATATGAAGTGTACAAAGATGGAGCTTCGTCTCGCTCTTCGTACGCCATCTTTCTGGAATGTCGAGGCAGTTTGTTGTTGCTGGTGACGTAAAGAGGTCAGCCGGAGGTGTTTCTGTTACCACTAGTTGAAATGGGTACAGCGCCACCTAGCGTACCGGGTATGACATGCTCCGGCCCAATAATCCGATTTTCTCACCGGCATGTATACTCGGATAATTGCAGTTGTCTGATTGAGTAGCAGAGTCTAACTATGGCTGTAATCTGACTAAACTGTGCATGTAAACACACTGAGTCATGTTCAACTTTTCCAGAGCCGTCATGTCGTTGTAGCAAATATTCTGGCACATTTAAGCATCAAACCTAAAAGCTGTAGATATAAATGTGACAGAACAGAGGAAACTCACCTGAGGAAACAGAATTAAACATAAAGCCTCTGAAATAAATAACTTTAGACAGCTCTGATGGAGCTCAGGATCGTTAGGAGCACGGCTGCTTTACTCGAAAAAAACAATTTTCATTTTCCGAATCTAAACTTTTTGTTTTGGATGTGTAGCGTATGACTCAGACAGAGCTGATGGAGCTCTATCTGCTGCAGAAACAATGCATAAGTTAGAAGAGGACTAATCAGGACTCCTCCGGTGCAGACTGTTTTCTGAGGGCGCTGGTGGAGATAAAGAAGAAGTGTGATGAAAAGAAACATCTTAAAAATCATAAGATCAGACGAGGAGGCTGAGAGGAGATTAAACGACAGATCAGAGGAAGAAGAAAGAGAACCAGAGACGGCTTTAAAACTATTTCTGCCAAACACAGTAAAGCACAGTCACAGAGTCTGAACATATCCGTCATCAAACCAGTTACATCATCTCAGACCACAACACAAACATCTTTTTCTGCTCCGCGCTGTTGAACTACTCTGTGCTGAAAAATCACAGATTTATTTATTTTGTATTGACTGAATGATAAAGTAGAATCCATTTAACTTCTCAGGCCCGCTGAGTGAAGAACAAATGCAGCAAGGGAAAAATCGAGTCAGGACGGGGACGGTTGAATCAAAGAGCTGTAGATAAATGTGATGAAAGCACAGAAGAATCTCTGTGGTGAAATACATCTTACATACTATTTAATTAAGATGTCATCATTTCACACCAAAAACTACAAAGGTTTGATTCAGAACTGGAATCAGATTTAAAATAAACTTGCTGGCATGTTGACCGACAGGAGAAATCAGAAAGTATCAAAACCTAATTAATTAACTGATCTGTCATAATAACGTCGTCACTTAAACCTGTTTGAAAAGCAAACAGAATATGGAGCACATGGTAAAAAATACAGACGGATGAAGAGCAAGAGACGGAAAATAACGATCTGACAGCAGTGAAATCTTTGAGGTTTCTTCTCCAGGAAGCTCTTAGAAAACCAACAGAGAATCTCTTTGATATAATGAAACTTCAAACAGTCTCAGGCTCAGAGTGAAGCTTTGATGTCGGGTTATAAAATCTGAAATCTGTTTTAGTGACTTCATAAAAGTAACTGACAGTGACTTTAAATCCAACCAGCTTTAATAAGAGCAGCTGGAGTCTTTTAAAATCTGCCGTATGAATGGATGCTTTGCTCCGGTTGCTTTGTCACTTTGAGAAATACAAGAAGCACAAACACTGACGGCAACTCAACCAAAAAAGCAAACTAACAAAATGCTAAAACACTCGATTACGCTCCAGCAGCCACTTCAGACGAGGCGCTGAAAAACACTTAACTGAGCAGCAACAGAGAGGATGTCAAGTTCAGGCTTTAAACACTGATAGAAACTATGTATTACTGGATCTGAACTCTCATTGGCTGCATGATGCACCAATCATCTGGAGGCTGCTGTGTGATTGGCTCAGGAGAGAGGAGGAAGAAGAGAGAGGGGCTCACTGCTCTACACTCACTGGCTGTTGTAGGCCACAGGGCGGGCAGAGAAGATCAGATCTGAAGGGTCTAAATCTGGTCTGAGATCAGGATGTGGTCCGTTTTAAATCAAGTCTCCAGCTACTTCACCGAGAAGTATTCAGGAAAATCAGATCAGTCAAATCTACAGTCTGATGATGATGATGTGTGAGAAGAAAACATGAAGAACCTCGAGCAGCTCTGAAAAAACCAAACTGAGGGCAATGACTGCTGAGAGGAAATCAATACAAGGAATCAAATGAATAATAAACAGCTTGATAAACACAGCTAGTAACTCAGTAACACAGCAAACACGCTCCAGTCAAAATGTGTTTTCTTCACTTTTTCTGCTTTAAGTCCTGGAGCAGAATCTGAATCTTTAAAGTCAGTGGAACAGGAAACAACGCCCATGTTGGTTAAGAGTCGGATGTTTGATGGAAACTTCCAGAAAGGTCAGGACATCATCGGGTTCGGTTTCATAGGAAGGTGGAGTCCAAGGACACACACAGCGAGTGTGAAAGGAGCAGTTTTATAAGCAACGCACAGAGATTTCTCTCTTTGTTCTCGGCTGTCAGAAAATCTTTTGTCCCCTTGTTTGCCTTTTATTCGTCTGCATAAACAGAAGGGAAAAGGACAGAGAGGATTGAAAGAGGAGGATGAATCCATTTCAGACCCGAGGGGACGGCTCGATTGTCTCGGCGAAAAGAAAAACTGCTGCGTGGATAAAAGAAGCAGCGAAGTCATCGCCTGGAGGAAGGACCGAGACGTCTGTGAGTGAAATGTCAGCGAACAAAAGCAGCAGATTGGCACAGCGAGAAAACCTGGAGGCAGACAGGACGTCCTGAACGGCTGCCAGGACCTGAAGAGACCTCCTCAGTCCTGTTTCTGGGTCAGGACAGCAGAGGACACAGATGAGACTCTCTGTGGACTCGTAATGTTTTTACTGGAGCTCTCATTGATTGTAGATATATGCCTGGAAACCAGCACTTTAAAAAGCTTTTATTATTCCTCTCTGGTCTGCCGTTATACATCTACATTTAGTCCATCCATCTCCTGGACATTATGTTTGTACATTACTGATTGTCTCCATTTTTATGCTGTGCTGAACAAAATAATCACTGCCTGGTTTCTGTTCACAGATGTCACAAGGGCCCGGGTATAACCATCCATCCTGAGAGATCCGACATGCATCTGACCTCACTTCATCAGATAAACACCACTGAGACAAACAGACTCCATGTTTCTACACAAAGACAGAAACAAGTTCATGTAGAACATTTGCTGAATGAACAAGAAGGTCCAAATAATGCAGAATGAGTCAGAGACAGAGTTTCACAGAGTTTATAAAGTGTCTCCAACTCAACAACTCACTAAACTGACACATTTGTTAAGGGAGTCTGGGGACTTTCTCCACGGGGACAAAGAAGTAGCCTATATTGTTACTGTTTAGTGTCTTTGTAACATGTGACATGTTTAGATCAATAACATGTTTCTTCTTTCATAAATGGAGTGTAAATGGTGACATCAGTGTAAACAGTGTGTTCAAACAGCTGATCAATGTTGGCAGGTAAGACTTTAGCACTTTAGACACAGAAGCAGACAGGCTGGTACAGACATGCTGCCACAAACTGACACTTTTTACAAGGAGACAAACAACTTCAGCTGAAAGATTTAATGCTGAATTTACAACAAGGACACAATGACTTACAATCTGTCACACACACAGTTTCATGATGTTTATAAAGCTTTACGCTACACAACAACTCCTTAAATTAGCTGATTTGTTAAGGGAGTCTGGTGATGTTGTGGTTAATAGTTGGCTTCATGTATCACATTTAATGCTGAATTTACAACAAGGACACAATGAGTTACAATCTGTCACAGACACAGTTTCACTACGTTATAAAGTTTGTTTTAACTCAACAACTCTTTAAATCACCACATTTGTTAATGGAGTCTGGTGATGTTGTGGTGACTGGTTCAGTGATTGGATCAGTTGAAACAAACAGTTTGTTCACGACATCTGCTGCTAACTGTCCTGACATCTCATCATAACAACCTGGTTCTGTCACCACAAACCCAGCTGGAAATTGTACTGACACCTAATCAGAATTATCTGGTACTGTTGCCACAAACACAGCTGAAATGTTTGGACTTCCTCCTTAAAATATCCAGTGGTTTCACACTGCTTGTCTTGAGCAGCCGTCTCCATCCCGTCCTCCTATTGTATTCTAAACATTTAATTCTGGCTGAAAGCGAACAGTTAAGTCTCCATCCTCCATCCGTTTACACGGGAATATACGAACTTTTACGACACTGAATCACGACATGAACACTTTATGTGAACTTCTCACGCAGCCTAATTGCATCTGAATGTAAAGGTTATTACACTTTGTTTGGATTATGTTCTGAAGAACCTTTGAGTTGGACTGAGGTTCTTTCTTCAGACCTGGAGGTGTGAACATGTTTCCTCTCGTTAATTGCCTGCTGATTTGCAGCTCTCGCCTCCATCAGAGGAACTTTTAACGAGCAGCTTCACCTCCACAGAAACACGTCCACTTCTCACCATTAACCTTTACAGATATTTATGGTTTAAAGGCTTCAACCTTTCGGGTACAGGACGATCTCTGACCGCTAACTCTCTGTAGAACGCTATAAAAACCTCTCTCACCACACACACACACACACACACATATCCATCACTCTGACTTTCTCCTGGTTTCTGTCCCACTGAAACAAAAGAGCCTTTGTGTTGGACCTGCTCTCTCTCTCTCTCTCTCGCTCTCTCTCTCTGCAGCCTCGCCAACTTCTCCACACGAGGATTTAGGAATTAGGCAATAAAGAAGGAGGCAGTCAAGGTAAATCCCACGGCTTAGAAAACGACCCCCTCACCACCAACCCGCAAGACCAACCGCTGCTGAACACAAACTGGAGATTGTGAGCCTGTGGAGTGAAAACACAACCTGCAGACACGTTCAGGGTTCACAACTTTGCTACGACAAGGAAGCAAAAACACTGATCTTTACAGCAACACTGCCTGAGGAAAAAAAACACCCCAAAAAACAAACTCCAAAACTGCATTAAATCTGTGCTGAATTAGCTGTTAGCACTTCCTGTTTACAGTGAACCTTTGGATGTACAGACAACTATCATCAAACTACTGTGATACTGCAGGAAACTTTAAAATGTGATTTTTCCAAGGCAAGTTCTGCTCATGTGAGGAGAGACTTCACTCTTTACAGCAACACTGCCTAGTGTGGTCCACTGTGGAACGGCTGCAACTAACCATTACACTGAGTAAGATATAAAATGTAGAAACTCAACATTTTTCTAACATTATCCCAAAAATATGATGTTTTCTTTGGTTGTTTACTCAAAAAAGACGCTTCTCACATGTGCAGAACTTGCCTGAGAAACATCATGTTTGAACTTTTCTTCAGCATTAAAGTTATCTGGTGATTGTTGTCTGAACATGTTCAGGTACACTGCAAACAGGAAGTGCTGACAGCTGATTCTGCAAATATTTAATGGTGTTAATAAGTATGTTTCTCTGTTTGAAATCAAGTCTCAGCTGCTTCAGTTGTTCAGAAGAACGCTGCAACTCTGTTTTACCATGAAGCTCCAGAACTGTTCTGTGGACTAACAACACTTCACCTGACTTTATATCATCAGGAGGAGGAGAGGAGGACTGAGGTTAAAGGGATATTCCGGTGTAAGTTTAATCCATAGTCTAACACACCG